>NC_089530.1:31729527-31742027 GCF_963924715.1 Thunnus thynnus
GCCTGCTGACCTCTGACCTTTTCACATGCAGGGGTTCCAGGAATCACATTGAAAAGCTCCGACGCAACATCAGGTTACCTTTAGCCCTCTGTGACTGTGAGCTTCAGCTACAAACTGTCTCAGATTTATTGTTTGTGATACAAAACGATGTGCAGATGACGTTCCAGAGACATTCAAGTTATTAACAATCAATAACAAACCCTGACATGTAGAGTAGAGCAGATTATAACAGGCTTTAGTTTGGGTCAATAATAGAAAATAACAATAAAATTGGCTCAGAACAACATTAACACAGAATTGTGTCGCTGCTATATCGACACAAACTTTAACACAGTGATGTTTAACATGTATGAGACTGTAAATGAAGGTAATTAAAAACAAGCAGGAAGGCTTAATGTGTTCACAAGTTTTAATTGGAGTCTGTTTGTCTGTTTTTAGGACACGGAGCTGGAGAAAATCACCCGCAGGTTCACCATCGAGCTCGCCAAGAAAGGCTTCATCGGTGAGAAATTAACTTCATGAAGATCTGAATATATACGTCATAAACAGTCTGATCAGCTGTTGGTGTGGTTCTGCAGGGCCCGGTATCGATGTTCCTGCTCCGGATATGAGCACCGGAGAGAGGGAGATGTCCTGGATCGCTGACACCTTCGCCACCACTATGGGACACTACGTGAGTCTGTCAGCAGCATCTATCAGCATCTATCTATTAATCTATATATCTATACCTATCTATATCTATCAATCTATCTATCTATATATATATCTATATCTATAGATATATAGGTATATATCTATATATCTTATTTATCTATATCTGTCTATCTATCTATATATATATATATATCTATTTTATATTTTTATTTGCAGATGATGTACTTTTATTCATGTATAATCCATCCAAATCTTTAGCAGCACTAATCAAGATCATTGAAGAATTTCATGTGTTTGTTCTTGATATAAGATAAATTATATCCCTCAGAAAGAGTAGCAGTACGTGTTTCTCTGAATATTTTCATAATGGATTTAATGACCTCTGCTAAACTGTCTGATATAACTAAACTACATTTTTTACCTGTTGTGACCAAAATGAAACCAGACTTTCAGAGAAGGTTGAATCTAACTTTATCTTTACTCTGCCATAATATTAATGAATGTCCTTCCTCACTTATTGATTCAGTACAGATCAATAAGTGTACAGATTACAGTACAGGTTCTACCTGCCTGTATCCCCCTTAACTGTTTAAATCAATACATAATGATATTTGTACATTTTTGTTTGGAAAAAAATTGCAGCAGAATGAAATTACAAAACCTTCAGTTTCCCATAACAAAGAGTGGATTAGCACTCGCTAATCTGTTGTATTATCACAGGATGGGTTAAAGAGTCTCTTTTAGAGCTTTGGAAGGTAAAAATCTGGATTATGAATCAATGTTAGATCTTCCTTTTGTTTGTACCAAAAAGCTAAGTTAAATAATTTTATAGTTCCGAATGTTTGCAAGTCTTTGAACTGTTTATGTTAATATTTTGGAATTAGCCGAGATTCATTCTTAGCACCTGTTGCCAAAAATCCTGACGATGATTATACGTGTACAGATGTTGGACTGATGAATATACGTGTACAGATGTGAGACTGATGATTATACATGTACAGATGTGAGACTGATGAATGTACGTGTACAGATGTGAGACTGATGAATGTACATGTACAGATGTGAGACTGATGATTATACATGTACAGATGTGAGACTGATGAATATACGTGTACAGATGTGAGACTGATGATTATACATGTACAGATGTGAGACTGATGAATATACGTGTACAGATGTGAGACTGATGAATATACGTGTACAGATGTGAGACTGATGAATGTACATGTACAGATGTGAGACTGATGATTATACATGTACAGATGTGAGACTGATGAATATACGTGTACAGATGTTGGACTGATGAATATACGTGTACAGATGTGAGACTGATGAATATACGTGTACAGATGTTGGACTGATGAATATACGTGTACAGATGTTGGACTGATGAATATACGTGTACAGATGTGAGACTGATGAATGTACGTGTACAGATGTGAGACTGATGAATATACGTGTACAGATGTGAGACTGATGAATGTACGTGTGCAGATGTTGGACTGATGAATGTACGTGTACAGATGTTGGACTGATGAATGTACGTGTACAGATGTGAGACTGATGAATATACGTGTACAGATGTGAGACTGATGAATGTACGTGTACAGATGTTGGACTGATGAATATACGTGTACAGATGTGAGACTGATGAATGTACGTGTACAGATGTTGGACTGATGAATGTACGTGTACAGATGTTGGACTGATGAATGTACATGTACAGATGTGAGACTGATGAATATACGTGTACAGATGTGAGACTGATGAATGTACGTGTACAGATGTTGGACTGATGAATATACGTGTACAGATGTTGGACTGATGAATGTACGTGTACAGATGTTGGACTGATGAATGTACGTGTACAGATGTTGGACTGATGAATATACGTGTACAGATGTTGGACTGATGAATATACGTGTACAGATGTTGGACTGATGAATATACGTGTACAGATGTGAGACTGATGAATGTACGTGTACAGATGTTGGACTGATGAATGTACGTGTACAGATGTTGGACTGATGAATGTACGTGTACAGATGTTGGACTGATGAATGTACGTGTACAGATGTGAGACTGATGAATGTACGTGTACAGATGTGAGACTGATGAATGTACGTGTACAGATGTTGGACTGATGAATATACGTGTACAGATGTGAGACTGATGAATGTACGTGTACAGATGTGAGACTGATGAATGTACGTGTACAGATGTTGGACTGATGAATGTACGTGTACAGATGTTGGACTGATGAATGTACATGTACAGATGTTGGACTGATGAATGTACGTGTACAGATGTGAGACTGATGAATGTACGTGTACAGATGTTGGACTGATGAATGTACGTGTACAGATGTGAGACTGATGAATGTACGTGTACAGATGTTGGACTGATGAATGTACGTGTACAGATGTTGGACTGATGAATATACGTGTACAGATGTGAGACTGATGAATGTACGTGTACAGATGTTGGACTGATGAATGTACGTGTACAGATGTGAGACTGATGAATGTACGTGTACAGATGTGAGACTGATGAATGTACGTGTACAGATGTTGGACTGATGAATATACGTGTACAGATGTTGGACTGATGAATGTACGTGTACAGATGTTGGACTGATGAATGTACGTGTACAGATGTTGGACTGATGAATGTACGTGTACAGATGTGAGACTGATGAATGTACGTGTACAGATGTGAGACTGATGAATGTACGTGTACAGATGTTGGACTGATGAATATACGTGTACAGATGTTGGACTGATGAATGTACGTGTACAGATGTTGGACTGATGAATGTACGTGTACAGATGTTGGACTGATGAATGTACGTGTACAGATGTTGGACTGATGAATGTACGTGTACAGATGTGAGACTGATGAATGTACGTGTACAGATGTGAGACTGATGAATGTACGTGTACAGATGTTGGACTGATGAATGTACGTGTACAGATGTGAGACTGATGAATGTACGTGTACAGATGTTGGACTGATGAATGTACGTGTACAGATGTTGGACTGATGAATGTACGTGTACAGATGTTGGACTGATGAATGTACGTGTACAGATGTTGGACTGATGAATGTACGTGTACAGATGTTGGACTGATGAATGTACGTGTACAGATGTTGGACTGATGAATGTACGTGTACAGATGTGAGACTGATGAATGTACGTGTACAGATGTTGGACTGATGAATGTACGTGTACAGATGTGAGACTGATGAATGTACATGTACAGATGTTGGACTGATGAATGTACGTGTACAGATGTGAGACTGATGAATGTACGTGTACAGATGTTGGACTGATGAATGTACGTGTACAGATGTGAGACTGATGAATGTACGTGTACAGATGTGAGACTGATGAATGTACGTGTACAGATGTTGGACTGATGAATGTACGTGTACAGATGTTGGACTGATGAATGTACGTGTACAGATGTGAGACTGATGAATGTACGTGTACAGATGTGAGACTGATGAATGTACGTGTACAGATGTTGGACTGATGAATGTACGTGTACAGATGTTGGACTGATGAATGTACGTGTACAGATGTTGGACTGATGAATGTACGTGTACAGATGTGAGACTGATGAATGTACGTGTACAGATGTTGGACTGATGAATATACGTGTACAGATGTTGGACTGATGAATGTACGTGTACAGATGTTGGACTGATGAATGTACGTGTACAGATGTGAGACTGATGAATGTACGTGTACAGATGTGAGACTGATGAATGTACGTGTACAGATGTTGGACTGATGAATATACGTGTACAGATGTTGGACTGATGAATGTACGTGTACAGATGTTGGACTGATGAATATACGTGTACAGATGTTGGACTGATGAATGTACGTGTACAGATGTGAGACTGATGAATGTACGTGTACAGATGTTGGACTGATGAATGTACGTGTACAGATGTGAGACTGATGAATGTACGTGTACAGATGTGAGACTGATGAATGTACGTGTACAGATGTGAGACTTGGTGTAATCTTTACAGCCATTAGAGGAAGAGTTTCATATTCCTCGAGATATAACTGAGGATCTGAAGAAATAAAGGATGAAAGTGTCTGTCGGGATGTTTAACGAATCATCTCTTCATCATCATCTTCTTCTTCTGTCTCTGATGTCTGCAGGACATCAACGCTCACGCCTGCGTCACTGGGAAGCCCATCAGCCAGGGAGGAATCCACGGTCGCATCTCCGCCACAGGCCGAGGGGTTTTCCACGGCATCGAGAACTTCATCAACGAGGCGTCCTACATGAGCCAGCTGGGGATGAGTCCTGGCTTCCAGGACAAGACCTTCGTCATCCAGGTACACTCAGTCCTCTTCCTCCCCTGCAGGAGGGAAACTTATTGTACTGTTTCTGTTTGTCTGTGCTGTATGAAGCTTCACTCTGACTGCTGATTCCACCGTCTGCACTAAACTGCAGAGCTGAGCTCCTTATAAAAATATATTAAACCACACTGATGGTGTGAAGCAGTCAACACACAGCAAAATGAACTGTAGAGGCTGAGAGCACGTCAGCATGTCAGGAAACACAATAAACACTGTGAAGATGTAAATAAAGTAATAAACACTGTGAAGATATTAGGAGTTAATCTGGGAGTTATAGACTGTAATTTTAATAATGTTTCCCTCTCAGTATTTGTTGGTTTTGAGAGACCTGAACACAGCACACAGCTCTGCAGATTATATTCAGCTGCAGATACTCAGAAATATTAAAGTCACTCTTTCCGTCTTTCAGCCCTAAAATCCTCCGCAGTGACTCATCTGAAGCCACAAGTTTACTCCAGTTTCAGTCCCTGTGACCAACAACACAGAAACATCAAGACTTTAATCATGAGACAGACTTCCATCTTTGTTTTCCGCTGAGAGTCTCTGAGATCAGCATCAGGCCAGTGTTCACTGTCAGCTGTCATCTGACGTTTTAATATTAAACACTGGTGTTAGCTGGTTTTGCTAGCTGAAGTTTAACAGACATAACAAGCTAATGTTAGCTCCTGGTGCTAACTGAAGTTTAACAGATATAACAAGCTAATGTTAGCTGCTTGTGCTAACTGACGTTTAACAGATATAACAAGCTAATGTTAGCTGCTTGTGCTAACTGAAGTTTAACAGACATAACAAGCTAATGTTAGCTGCTTGTGCTAACTGACGTTTAACAGATATAACAAGCTAATGTTAGCTGCTTGTGCTAACTGAAGTTTAACAAACATAACAAGCTAATGTTAGCTCCTGGTGCTAACTGAAGTTTAACAGACATAACAAGCTAATGTTAGCTGCTTGTGCTAACTGAAGTATCACAGACATAACAAGCTAATGTTAGCTGCTTGTGCTAACTGAAGTATCACAGACATGACAAGCTAATGTTAGCTGTTTGTGCTAACTGGAGTTCAACAGACATGACAAACTGTTAGCTGCTTGTGCTAAGATTAGTATTAAAGACTGACAGGACATTTGATTAACACTAGTCTCACAGATCAACATAAGAGGCTAATGTTAGCTGCTTGAGCTAATATCTAAATATTAATTTTACCTGTTCTGTATTGTCCGCAGTTGATTTTTTTCTTTTGTTTTTTTGTTTGTTTGTTTTGTTTTTTACGAACACCAGATTTCACTTTGGGGTAATTTATGTTCTCAGGTTATGATGTGACCTCTTTATGTCTGCAGGGTTTTGGTAATGTGGGTCTTCACTCCATGAGATACCTTCATCGCTTTGGAGCAAAGTGTGTCGGAGTTGGAGAAATGGACGGAAGCATCTGGAACCCCAACGGCATTGACCCAAAGGAGCTGGAGGACTACAAACTGGTCAGTACTGGTGATAAATTAACAAACAGAACTACAAACTGGTCAGTACTGGTGATAAATTCATAAATAGAACTACAAAGCCAAAGGTGATGGTGTTCAGGACGGTTTCACTCCTGCCCTTCCTGTCAAAAATACTTGAGCGCACAGTCTTTAACCAAGTCTCTGAATTCCTTTCTGAGAACAACCTGTACGACTCGAATCAGTCTGGCTTTAAGCAAGGTCACTCTACCAAGACTGCACTCCTGTCAGTTACGGACTCACTGCATTCAGCTGGATCTGCTGGTCAGTCCTCAGATGCGCCCTCCGCTGGTTCATGTCCTACCTCCAAGGGTCCAAACCGCACAGATTATCCACAGGGGTTAAGGGATCCTCAAGGGTCAGTGCTTGGTCCCCTTCTCTTCTCATTACACACCACCTAACTTGGTGCAATAATCCACTCTCATGATTTCTCGTACCATTGCTATGCTGATGATACTCAGCTCTTCCTGTCGTTCCCACTGGAAGACCACATAGTCTCAGCTCAGATCTCGTCATGCCTTACAGATATATCAGCATGGATGAAGAACGTCACCTTCAGCTTAACCTCGCTAAGACTGAGCTCCTTGTCATCCCAGCCAGTCCCTCCATACAACAAAGCATCAGCATCCAGCTAGAATCAATCCAACTCATGCCCACAAAGTCTGCCTGACACTTGGGTGTTATGATTGATGACCAACTAACCTTTGAAGTTCACGTGGCCTCAGTCGCTCGATCGTGTCGATTCGCCCTGTACAACATCAGGAAGATCAGACCCTTCTTGTCTGAGCGTGCAGCACAACTCCTGGTCCAGGCTCTCGTAATATCACACATCAACTACTGCAGTTCCTTACTGGCAGGCCTCCCCGCATGTATATTCAAACCTCTGCAGATGATCCAGAACGCGGCGGCGCGTCTGGT
Source organism: Thunnus thynnus (assembly GCF_963924715.1). Taxonomy (NCBI): domain Eukaryota; kingdom Metazoa; phylum Chordata; class Actinopteri; order Scombriformes; family Scombridae; genus Thunnus; species Thunnus thynnus. The sequence continues at coordinate 31,736,975 of NC_089530.1, forward strand.
CTTCAACCAGCTCAAAACAGCACACGTCACCCCGCTGTTCATCTCCCTCCACTGGCTCCCAGTTGCTGCCCGCATCAAATTCAAAACCCTGACACTCGCTTACAGAACAGCAACTAAAACAGCTCCTGCCTACCTGAACTCCCTCATTCAGGTCTACACTCCCTCCTGCTCACTACGCTCTGCCAATGAAAGGCGCCTGGTACCACAACAGGGCCCTGAGTCACCAGCTAGACTCTTCTCCTCTGTAGTTCCCCGGTGGTGGAACGAGTTACCAAACTCTGTTCGATCTGCAGAGTCCCTCTCAGTCTTTAAGAAAAGACTACAGACCCAGCTCTTTCATGAACACCTCTGCACCTGATGGACTTCTATGCATCACTTCTGTGCTGCCTGTTGGCACCTACGTCCTCTCAGAACTGAACTTATCAGCTCTCAGATGTACGTCGCTTTGAATAAAAGTGTCTGCTAAATGAAACTGTAAATTGTTAATGTCTTGTTTTGTTCGAGCAATAGTCCGGAGCCCAAAAACCTGAATTTATTATCATATTTTATAAATAAAAACCATAAATCCTCACAATTAAGAAGCTTAAAAAGCAACTCAAAATAGTTGCCAGTCCTTTTATTGTTGATTGATTAGTCGACTAATCTATTCATTGTTTCAGCTTTAAACCAGTGTAAGATGAATACTTACATTGACCTATATGTTGATTTTTATGAATATATTTAAATGTTTTCAATAAATTAAACCAGAAAATAATTTAAATTTTTCATCTGGATGTTTTTCAGTTTTTATAATTCAAACCATGTTAATGTCTGAATGTAGCTGTGTTTAGCAACTCACATATAAACCAATCAGAGGAGGGAGTGAACTGTAAACAGCAGGCTTAAACCTGATTGGTTGATTGTCTCCAGGCCAACGGGACCATCGTGGGCTTCCCGAACTCGACGCCGTATGAAGGAAGCATCCTGGAGGCCGACTGTGACATCCTGATACCTGCCGCCAGCGAGAAGCAGCTGACCAAGAGCAACGCACACAAGATCAAGGCCAAGGTTTCACACACACACACACACACACACACACACGATCGATTAATTGATCATCAATGAACAGTCATCATTTCTCCAGTAAAATAATGACATTTTACAGACTTTGTTTGTCTCCTACAGCGCGCGTATCTGCTCTGTAAATCAGTCAGTCAGGAAACTGTAATTACAGCAACTTTTCCACATGTTGTTCAAATCAGCAGCTGCTTGTGGTTTGGACCAATCGTGGCGTTTGGTGCCGTGATAACTGACGTCATTCAGGTGGAAGATGCACAAATCTCACCTGCCAACAAACACGATGCCATAGACGAGCAAAACTATTCCCAAATGTTTCCAAATGTTCCCAAATGTTCCCAAATGTTTCCAAATGTTTCCAAATGTTCCCAGATGAGGTTTGATTCAGTGAGTCAGGAGACATAATCTGCCTCAAACATAAACATCAAACTAGATTTATTTTAATAACATTATTGATGATTTTATTTGCTGCTGATGTTGAGCTGAAAGTTTATTTAATAAAGGTTATAAATGGAACTCAAGTACAGTATTTTCTGTTTTATAGAACGTTGAGTCCTCATGGTTCTCATGTTCAGAAAATACATTAAACATTAGAGCTGAAATATAGAGGATGCTTTTTATCCAGGAGGTCATTACATACGACTCTTCACTGGTAGCAGTTTAAATTAATCACTTTATTTTACTTTGCTTGTAATTTTTCTCAAATTCCTGCAATTTCACCACAAAAGGAGACATAAAACATCACAAACTGGATCACTATTTTTGAGAAAAACTGCTGCAAAATCAAACATTTTGTCCCTAATAATCACAAAAAGTGAAACCCTGGAGGGAGTGATGAGTTACTTAAAATTACATAAAATGATTGATAAGGTGCAGACACTCTGGTAAAAGATGGTACAGTCTAAGCCACCGATGCTTTCAGATCATCGCGGAGGGAGCGAACGGGCCGACCACGCCTGAGGCCGACCGCATCTTCCTGGAGAGAAACATCATGGTGATCCCGGTCAGTCGTCCCGTCTGTCAGTGAAGAGTTCATTAACCAACAGATATATAGTATAAGGTGGATGGAAGTTCTGCATCACTCTGAACTGTGTAACAAGCTTCACTCTGCCTTCTGTCAGGACATGTATCTGAACGCCGGCGGGGTCACCGTCTCCTACTTCGAGTGGCTGAAGAATCTCAATCATGTCAGTTACGGTCGACTGACCTTCAAGTACGAGAGAGACTCGAACTACCACCTGCTCAGTGAGTCTGAACGCCACCGTCATTGATTTAAGTGATTGAAAACACCTGATCAATCATCATCAATCAATGATGATGTTCATCCTTTAGCTTAAAACATTTTTACTACAAGGTCTCTTTAGTAACTTTTCTGGAGCTTTCTGTCATATCACATGGTCTCGAGTTTGTTCAGTTTATCATCCATGTTAAGAAGATCATGTGACCCCCCCCCCCCCCCCCCCTCACCCTTCCTCCTTCCTCCTTCAGTGTCGGTTCAGGAGAGTTTAGAGAGGAAGTTTGGAAAACATGGCGGCTCAATTCCTGTCGTCCCAACCTCTGAGTTCCAGGCCAGGATCTCTGTGAGTACACACTGATACTACGACTGATACTACTACTGATACTACGACTGATACTACTGATACTACGACTACTACGACTGATACTACTGATACTACTACTACTACGACTGATACTACTGATACTACTGATACTATTGATACTACTACTGATACTACTACTGATACTACTACTGATACTACGACTACTACGACTGATACTACTGATACTACTGATACTATTGATACTACTACTGATACTACTACTGATACTACTACTACTACGACTGATACTACTGATACTATTGATACTACTACTGATACTACTACCAATACTACGACTACTACGACTGATACTACTGATACTACTGATACTATGTCTGATACTACAGATACTACCAATACTACAGATACCACGACTGATACTACTGATACTACGACTACTACGACTGATACTACGACTACTACGACTGGTACTACTGATACTATTGATACTACTACTGATACTACTACCGATACTACGACTACTACAACTGATACTACTGATACCACTGATACTATGTCTGATACTACAGATACTACCGATACTACAGATACCACGACTGATACTACTGATACTACGACTGGTACTACTGATACTACTACTGATACTACTGATACTACTGATACTATTGATACTAGGCCTGCTACGACTGGTACTACTGATACTACTACTGATACTACTGATACTACTACAGATACTACTGATACTGTAGCTGCTCTGTAACTTGTATTCTGTTGTTGTTGATGTTTTTGGGGTCTGAGCCCTAAAGAGACGAAAACCCTTTTGTATTTCGTGTTTGTTTGTTGTTTGTTTCTTTATTATTACGCCACTTCAGCCCTAAATTTGACCCCCTAAACATGCTCAAAAACTCACCAAATTTGGCACGCACATCAGATCTGGTGAAAAATTTGATAAAATGTAAAAATTAACCCCCAAAATGTGCTCGAGAGCGCCACCTATGTAACGAATATGGCCGCCCCGGCCCGTAGGAATGTCGTAGAGAGATCAAACCAAAACTCAATTATTCATCTCACCAAGACCTACAAATCCTACGCTGACAACCCTGACCTAAATCCAACAGGAAGTCTGCAATTCTCCCATGAAAGTACGACTTTGTGCCAATTTTGGACCCTGAACAAACACTATCTCCTCTGAGGGTGTTAATGGTATCAGCTTCAAACTTGAATACATGACTTATGACACTGTGCTGAACAAAAGTTGTTAAAAACTTTGTAATAACTCGAACGGTTTGGATTTAATAAGCCCTGAAAGTTTCAGTGCCACATCAAACCTTACAATGTAAACCAATGGGGAGGCAATCTCTGGGCATGAACTTTGTGTTAAAAAAATGGTTCTGACGTCTAAACTATAAGTCTGACCACTTTCAAACCTGCATCAATGGATTCACCACGAATTTTACTACAAAAACTGTGATTTTTAATGTAGGATTTGGCCAAAGTCATGGGATTTATGAGGCTATTTCACAAGAAGAGTGACATTCTCCTCTCCAACTGAGAGGGGGGGACCAGGTCATGTGGGTTAAACGTCTTTACTTTTCTAAAAATAGACTTGATGAAAATTAGGAAATTAATTTGTTTTACACACAAACTCATCAAGAGTTTTGTTTACTAATTGAAATTCAAGTGAATGGACCCAAAACTTGCATGATTTTGATGCCACAGGTGTGAACGAGACAGACAGGTGTGAGCGAGACAGACAGGTGTGAACGAGACAGACAGGTGTGAGCGAGACAGACAGGTGTGAGCGAGACAGACAGGTGTGAGCGAGACAGACATGTCTCACCCTGCAGAAAACTCTCATCCTCACACCGTTGAGATTTGATGTTTCGCCATGACAGAGGAAGTTGCTATAACTTTATTGTAAATGCTCCAGTCTGCACCAAACTTTACATGTTTGATAAGAGTCCCGGCCTGAACACGTCTACATGACAATATTCCATCAGTGATGCAAACTGGATGAATAGCGCCCCCTACGAAATCGCAGCGAAGCAGCCCCAGCAGCCCCAGCAACAAAAAACAGTGGACAAAGGAAGTGATGTTTATCTCCTTCTTGCACTGTCTGAAATCAGCCGGGTCTGAAAACATCTACATGCTCGTGACAGAAGACCTTCGACTGCACCGCGGCACGACGTGCGTGGACGTGCGAGGGCCCGTTCAACGCTGCTTCCAGCTTTAATTTTATACTTGAACTTTTTTCATTTCTCGTGTTTCTTTTACATTTGATGCTTGTTTTGTTTCATTTGAAGCTGCTGGACAAATAAACTTTCATCACTACTTTAACTTGTACAACAACTACTAGTAGTACTACTATCCATTCAAGTACTACTATTACTACAATTTATCCTACAGCCTTAGTTGTACTTCTTCTGTGGTGTAAC
>NC_089530.1:31744527-31797027 GCF_963924715.1 Thunnus thynnus
TGTCTGTTACCTGTCTGTCTGTTACCTGTCTGTCTCTCTCCTGTCTGTCTCTCACCTGTCTGTTACCTGTCTGTCTGTCACCTGTCTGTTACCTGTCTGTCCTTCACGCAGCGACAGAATCCAGCATTTACACACTTCTGTTTACGTTCTTCTTCTTCTTCTTCTTCTTCTTCTTCTTCTTCTCCTCTGGAGGAATGGAAATAAACTGCAGGATCTTCTGGTGAAAAGCTTTAACACATGAATCACTGCTGTGCTGCTCCGTACATATATATATATATATATACGTTTATCAGAGATTATTAGAGATTATCAGAGATTATCACAGCACATCACAATAAGCCTTAATATACCACAGATTCTTCTTCATGGCCAAAAGTATGTGGACACATACTCCTTAACAGAGAGACCAGACTAAAACATGTTTCTGCTAAATTATATTAATTTCTTTTTTTTTCTTGTTAATTATTGGATGATTTGATGTGTTTTAATTCAAACTAAATTTAGGTCTAAACCAAACTGGTTCCAGCTTCTTAAATGTGATAATAAACCGAGTCTTCAGTGACTGTAAACTGTTAGTCGAACAAAACGAGACACATGAAGACGTCACTTTTCACTCGAGCTGCAACTAAACGATAAATTGTCTGTAAAATGTTGATCATAGTTTCCCAAAGTGTCAGCTTCAATGTCAAAGATATTCAGTTTACTGTCATAGAAGTTTTCCCAGTTTTTGTCTACAATCAGTTTTCTGCCTGAATAATTATTGATTAAGATTCTGTTGCTTCACTAATTGGTTCAGATCTATGATTGGCTTTGATTTTATGGCCTGAACAGTTGATGAAGACGAAGATAAATAGTTGCAGTTTTGTGTCAGCAGTTTGTTTTTGTCTCTTTCCTGTTTCACACACCGAGGAAACGTCCACATACTTTTGGCCATGTGGTGCACACTGTCCTCCTGTTTTATGTATAGATTTATTGTTTTATATAATGCATGCACACGTGCCTCAGGACTTCACTGATGATGCCTTTGGGGATTAAAAGTTACTGTGTTAAAGGAACATTTCAGTGTTTTTGCATGTTTCAAACCTCAGTAACTATGAATCCTGTTTACTTTCAGCTTCACTTCAAGATTTCCTCTTTACGCTTCATTACTTAGTTCCAGTTTGAGGCTGTGTGGTCGCACTCACAGCTCTCTGTCATATCTAAGAATGGACACGTACGGCAGCCTGGCAGGACAAACAACACACAGCTCAAAACTGTGAAACATAACAACAACATTTAACAGCTGAGATTACGGCTGAAACATGAAAAACACTTGAAATGATCCTTTAACTGTTGGCTTCTCCTGCCATCAGACACGATTAGCTCCTAGCTTCGCTTCCTGCAATACTATGCAAACATGAATCACAGGGCTGAGTCGTCACCTGTGACATCATCACACCTGAAGAGTGTCAGGTTGACCCTCAGCTCACCTGGACAGCTTCATCCAGCTTCCTGTCTCAGGTGGGGGGGGGCAGAGGGGCCGGGGGGGGGGGGGGGGGGGGGGGGGGGGTTATCAGCTCTGATTTAAACTACTTTGAGATTCTGTGTGACAGAATTTTTATTTCTTCTTTTGTTAAACCAACAATAAAAACTACAGAAGAAGTTGATGTGAGTGTTTTTGATGTTTGATGAAAGTGTTGATTGATTCACTGATGATTCAGTTATTGTTTGTTTTTCTGTCTGAATCATAAAATATAAACGATGCTCTGCTGGTTGTTCAGGTTTTACTTTAAATTATCAAACCAGTAACTTCAGCAAAGCAGAAAATGTGACCAATGAATCATTGATGGACCCAAACACAGTAAATATGAACATAGAAATATATACACTGTATACAGTGTGTATTTATATATACAGTGTGTGTATTTATATATACAGTGTGTATATGAATATATACAGTGTATGTATTTATATATACAGTGTGTATTTATATATACAGTGTGTATATGAATATATACAGTGTATGTATTTATATATACAGTGTGTATTTATATATACAGTGTGTATATGAATATATACAGTGTGTATTTATATATACAGTGTGTATTTATATATACAGTGTGTATATGAATATATACAGTGTGTATTTATATATACAGTGTGTGTATTTATATATACAGTGTGTGTATTTATATATACAGTGTGTATATGAATATATACAGTGTATGTATTTATATATACAGTGTGTATTTATATATACAGTGTGTATATGAATATATACAGTGTGTATTTATATATACAGTGTGTGTATTTATATATACAGTGTGTGTATTTATATATACAGTGTGTATTTATATATACAGTGTGTATATGAACACATACAGTGTGTATTTATATATACAGTGTGTATTTATATATACAGTGTGTATTTATATATACAGTGTGTATATGAATATATACAGTGTGTATTTATATATACAGTGTGTATATATATATAATATATACAGTATACGCTGCCCTCTACATTTCTGCTATTTCTGTATCTCATTAAATAGTTTCAGATCTTCAAACAAAATTTAACATAAAACACAAAATACAGTTTTTAATGATCATTTTACTTATCGAACAGCTGTGTCAACTTTGTGAAAAGTATTAGTAGTAATAATTATCTACCAAACTTTATTGATAATATGGTTCAGCTGGACCAATCAGACGCAGGCCTGATTCTCAGAGATGGTCAACAGCAGAAATCCTGATTTAAACCTTCAACAAGCTGCAAAACGTCCACTGAGTCTGAAACCAAGCAAAGACGAGTTCTGGTCTCATCCAGCTGCAAGTGGAACAACAAGTACGATAAACAGCTGTTCAATAAAGAAATCATCATTTAAAGACCATTCTGTGTTTGCTTGGTATTTGTTTTAGGATCTGAAACTATTAATATATCATAGTTATAGTATATAATATTAGCATATAATATAGATACAAACCAAAGCAGAATGAAGTTCTGTTGTTCTGCAGCAGTGTAGCAATGTTTGACCAGCAGGTGGCAGCATCACAGCACAAAGCACAGGAAACATGATCAATAAAAACTATGAATGACACAAACCTGCTCACACGTTTCCTGCAAACTGACACCAACAGAAGAAGGAAATGTTAAAAAATGACAAAAAAAATTCATAATCATAGAAAAAAGTTCATCAGATTAAAGTTAAAGTTCAGTAAAGTGGTGGCTGGTGGCGCTAGAGAGAAAAACTCCACAGATTCATCCTGAGAGGAGCATTAATATGTTTATCAATCACTCAATCACTCAATCAATCCATCTATCTATCTATCTATCTATCTATCAGTCACTCAATCAATCAATCAATTAATCTGTCCATCTATCAATCAAATCTCATATTCTGACTGAAAGTCTGATTTGTTAAAGTCAAAGTAGAAATAAAACTATAAAATTAAGACATTAAACATAAAAGTACAGAAGAAGAATCTGAAAAAACTACTTCAAGTATCAGAATGTTAAAATATAAATAATATTTTTATTTGTTATTTCTGTAAAATGTAATGTTTTAAATTAATAATATGAGTGAAGGTTTCACATTAAATCAATAAATACAAACTTTTCTTCTAAATGTTCATTAATGAAACAGTTCAGGTCTGTTTGAAACTGAATTATTATTATATTATTTCATTATTAATCGAGTGTTTGGACACTGAGCTTCATGGTTCGTGTTGTTTTTATTGTCATGAAAAGAAAAAAACAGGATTTATTTTAACGTGTATTAAAGACATGCTATAACTTTCTAACAATGCATGCTGGGAAATGTGCAACATGCTGATCATGTTTCTTCAGAAACTTAATTTAACAAGTTTAATGAGTGAACTGTTGACTCAGAAATATAACGATTCTGAAATAAAAAAACAAACATTTTAGGTTGAATTACTATAAAAATGTTGATATTTCAGTAAAGTTCAGTGTTGTGCTGCGTTCAGGTGTCATCAGTATCTTAAACTCTAATTAATGAACCTGATGTTTGTATAAACAGCAGCTGTCACATAAATGTAGAAGAAGAAAAAACAAATACCTTTAAATGTAAAAGTACTGCAGTAAATGTTCAAACATCCACATAAAAGTTTAACATTCAAACTTTCTTTACTTCAAACTGATGATCTTATATAATATTACATTATTAAACTGTCAGATATTATCATATAATACTGAATAAAGTTATTTTAAAACTTTATTTCCAGCAGGTTTAATACAAACAGTCAGGTGGGCGGGACTCCCTCCTTCCACCAATCAGCGGGCAGGATTTGCCACGTGGCGGCGGAATTCCCCTCCATTGCGGGACTTTCCGCCCTGACTGACGGCTGCGGTTACCATGACAACACGACTGCGCTGCGGTTAGTGACTTCCGGTGGAGCGGTTTTAGTTTCAAATTAAAAGCTTTTTAAATAATAAAAACACTTTAAAATAAAAGTACAATAATAATACTTACGATTATTATTATTATTATTATTATTATTATTATTATTATTATTATTATTATTATTATTATTATTATTATTAACTATGATAAATAATACATTTATTGTTCTTATAAAATACTTTCATAAAACATTTAACTGCTGAAAACATGAAAATACAGGTTTGAAGCACATTTATTTCATTTACTGAAAGACTAATCTATAATCTATAAATGTTTGAATGGTTCAGATTCGGTAATTAAAACAGAATAATTTAGATTAAACATGTGAGTGAAAGTTAATTATTAGAAGTCATTTAACAAAATAATCTCAAATCAAAATCAAAAAGACTAATTCAAAATTATTTAAAGATTATTTTGTTTTTTAAAACGTTGTGTGATCATTGTTTACAGTGTGTAACTAATCAGACCTGTTGTGGATCAATAATTCCTCTGTGTGGACATTTAAAGTCAATATTCTTTCTCTTTTTAAAGGGAAAGAAAATATTTTATTATTTCCTTTAAAAAAACAGAAAGAATACCCAGTCTGTGGTTTAATTAACATTAAATTAGTTAATTTATTCAGTGTAGTCTCATTAAATTAACGATGTGACAGAAGATCAACAACAGAACAGGAGAGCAGAATGATCCTGACAAACTAAAAGTCCAAATAATAACAAAGTAAGACCACCGTGCTTTTATTCTGAAAAGCACAAACAGGAAGCAGCCTCAGGTGTTTTCTGCCGTTTCGTCATTCGGTAGTTTTGAGTTTTTCGGACAAACAGACAGACTGACAGCAGGCTGACAGAGCAGCAGGCAGGTAAACTCACCTTTACTTTATCTGTATCTGTTAAGATGATTTGTCAGGGACAGATCGATAAACATTCATAAACATGACTGTAAACAGATCGATAAACATTCATAAACATGACTGTAAACATGTCAGAATCAGACAGGAAGCTACTTTTCATCCGTGCTGCTCGTCCAGGTGTGAAACCTGAAGTCACCGATCTACTGATCTTAGTATTCAGTAACGGATCAATATCAGTTGAAGATCAATAACACGATCAGCTGAGCTCAGACGCACAACTGGAACCTTCAAACCTGCTAAACGCGTTCACGTTTACGTCACTTCTACACTGAACGACTAAAAACAAACAAACAATAATAATAATAATGAACTAATTATCGTTTCAAAGTTTAAAGTTGATTTGACGTTAATTTGATGTTGATTTAAGGTTAATTTGAGATTGTTCAAATTGATCAGACTGATCAGATTAATCAGTTTGATCAGATCCACTTACTGGCTTTTTCTGGAGCTTTCAACTGCATCTCATGGTCTTGATCGGTGGATGGAGTCCACTCAGTCCTCATGGAGGTGGATCAGCTGAGTGAGGAAGACCATAAGCAGCAGGTGAAAACCTGAGTAGGGATTGCTCTGTCAAAATGTACCTTACCTTCACTCAAGAAACACTGACTGTGTTTTTGTGCTTCTTTTACCAGTAAACAGACCCCAGTTTGACCTGAATGAACTTATTATGCAGAACATTTGATCATGTGACTGTTTCAGCAGATGGCGATGATGCACGAGTTTGTAGACTTAACGTCATTTCGACATTTCTTCCGATAAAACGAGTCATTTGGTGGTAAAATAACTCAAATCATGTGTGAAAAAGGCCTATGTGGAAAAGTCTTGTTGCCCTGACAACAGCTCCAGGACTTTATTAAATGATTTAATTAAATAAATCAGGTTTTAAACTTTGTGTTTAATTTGTACCTGCTTGCAAGTCTAGTTTTTTAGAATCAGTGGTATTCATGCAGTTTACAGTGAGATTATGCTAAGCTAACCGCTAACGTTAGTGTTTTAGTTATTTGTCCCCTAACCTTAACCATGTGGTTATTATTGTTGCCATAACGACGGAGGTGGTCTAACTTTTAGGAAGTAGTCATCTTAACCCAAACAAGAAAACCTGAACCCTGACCTGAACCTAACCTGAACCTAACTTAAACCTAACTTAAACCTAACCTGAACCTAACCTGAACCTAACCTGAACCTAACTTAAACCTAACTTAAACCTAACTTAAACCTATCCTGAACCTAACCTGAACCTAACCTGAACCTAACCTGAACCTAACCTGAACCTAACATGAACCTAACCTGAACCTAACTTAAACCTAACTTAAACCTAACCTGAACCTAACCTGAACCTAACCTGAACCTAACTTAAACCTAACCTGAACCCTAACCTGAACCTAACCTGAACCTAACCTGAAACTAACTTAAACCTAACTTAAACCTAACCTGAACCTAACTTAAACCTAACCTGAACCCTAACCTGAACCTAACCTGAACCTAACTTAAACCTAACTTAAACCTAACTTAAACCTAACCTGAACCTAACCTGAACCTAACCTGAACCTAACTTAAACCTAACCTGAACCTAACCTGAATTTAACCTGAAGCTAACCTGAACCTAACTTAAACCTAACCTGAACCTAACCTGAACCTAACTTGAACCTAACCTGAACCTAACCTGAACCCTAACCTGAACCTAACCTGAACCTAACTTAAACCTAACCTGAACCTAACCTGAACCTAACCTGAACCTAACTTAAACCTAACTTGAACCTAACCTGACCTTAACCACAGCGTTGTGACATCATCAGACATCATTATTGATTAACAGTGATGTGTGACGGTTTGGGAAACACAGACAGATGATGTCATCGTGCTGATAGAGACGCCAGATTAGAAAACACTGCTTCTGGAGTCACATGATCAATCAATCAATCAATCAGTTTTTATTTATATAGCACCAGATCACAACAAAAGTCATCTCAGGGCACTTTTCACATAGAGCAGGTCGAGACTATTCTCTTTAATTTACAGAGACCCAACAATTCCCCCATGAGCAGCACTTGGCGACAGCGGTAAGGAAAAACTCGCCTTTAACGGGTAGAAACCTCAAGCAGAACCCGGCTCTTGGTGGGCGGCCATCTGCTTTGACCGGTTGGGTTGAGAGAGATCAAACCACAGATCTGAGCTTCATGTGGACGACTGGTTGTTTTTGTTGTTTTTAGTAGTGGTTGATTTTTCTGTCTTGATGGAGCCACGCTAGCAATTTCCCCCCGTTTTCAGTCTTTGTGCTAAGCTAGGCTAACATGAAGCATATGACTCTGGGGAAGACGGAGAAATGACGGACTGTCCCTTTAAGAGTCCAAATAATCACAGAGGAGGGAGGGGGAGAGGGGGATTCCCCCTGATGTATTTAGATATGACTCCATTACACACACACACACACACACACACACACACACAGTAACACACACACACACACTGTAACACACACACTGTAACACACACACACACACACAGTAACACACACACTGTAATACACACACACACACACACACACACACACACACACACACACACACTGTAACACACACGCACACACTGTAACACACACACTGTAACACACACACTGTAACACACACACTGTAACACACACACACACACTGTAACACACACACACACAGTAACACACACACTGTAATACACACACACACACACACACACGCACACACACACACACTGTAACACACACACACACAGTAACACACATACTAACACACACACTGTAACACACACACACACAGTAACACACACACACACTGTAACACACACAGTAACACACACACACACTGTAACACACACACTCTAACACACTCACTGTAGCACACACACACTGTAACATACACACTCTAACACACACTGTACTACACACTGTAACACACACTCTAACACACTGACACACGCTGTAACACACACTGTAACACACACACACACTGTAACACACACACTTTAATACACACACACACACACACTGTTACACACAGTAACACACACACTGTAACACACTCACTGCAACACACACACACACAGTAACACACACACTGTAACACACACTGTAATACACACACTGTAACACACACACACAGTAACACACACTGTACTACACACAGTAACACATACTGTAACACACACACTGTACTACACACAGTAACACACACTGTAACACACACACACACTGTAATACACATTGTAACACACATACACACACACACACACACACACACACACACACTGTACTACACACAGTAACACACACTGTACTACACACAGTAACACACACTGTAACACACTGTAACACACACACACACAGTAACACACACTGTAACACACTGTAACACACACACACACACAGTAACACACACTGTAACACACACTGTAACACACACACACACTGTACTACACACAGTAACACACACTGTAACACACACACACACTGTAATACACATTGTAACACACACACTGTAATACACATTGTAACACACACACTGTAACACACACACACACACTGTACTACACACAGTAACACACACTGTAACACACACACACACACTGTAATACACATTGTAACACACACACTGTAACACACACACACACACACACACACACACACTGTACTACACACAGTAACACACACTGTAACACACTGTAACACACACACACACAGTAACACACACTGTAACACACACACTGTACTACACACAGTAACACACACTGTACTACACACAGTAACACACACTGTAACACACACACTGTACTACACACAGTAACACACACTGTACTACACACTGTAACACACACTGTAACACACACTGTAACACACACAGTAACACACTGTAACACACACTGTAACACACACTGTAACACACACTGTAACACACACAGTAACACACACTGTAACACACACTGTAACACACACTGTTCTACACACAGTAACACACACTGTAACATACACTGTAACACACACACTGTACTACACACTGTAACACACACACAGTAACACACACACTGTAACACACACTGTAACACACACTGTAACACACACTGTAACACACACAGTAACACACACTGTAACACACACTGTAAAACACACACTTTACTACACACTGTAACACACACACAGTAACACACACACTGTAACACACACTGTTCTACACACAGTAACACACACTGTAACACACACTGTAACACACACACTGTACTACACACTGTAACACACACACAGTAACACACACACTGTAACACACACTGTAACACACACTGTAACACACACAGTAACACACACTGTAACACACACACTGTAACACACACAGTAACACACACACTGTAACACACACACTGTAACACACACTGTAACACACACTGTAACACACACAGTAACACACACTGTAACACACACACTGTAACACACACTGTAACACACACTGTACTACACACACTGTAACACACACTGTAACACACACACTGTACTACACACTGTAACACACACACTGTAACACACACACTGTAACACACACTGTACTACACACAGTAACACACTCGGCTGGTCATTAACTCCTGTTTGGCGTCTGCAGGAAAATCTCTGAAGGAGGAAGAACAGATCGGCTTCCTGCAGGGAGCTGAGCCTTCGTCTTCATCTTCATCAGTGTGTGTGCTGTGTCATGGCTCTCAGGTGCGTCTCCTCAGTCAGTATTTATACAGTATTTTAATGACCTCACTTTCATCAATAGTTGTTATTGATCAGTTGCTGTGATGTTGAGTCAACAGCAGAAAGCTGTTAATCAATATCAGGTGTTAAAACGGTTCAGCTGCACTCAGAGCTGCAGGTTGTTCCTGCGTCTTGGAGAAGTGATGCAGACTGACTCCATGATGTTGACCTTTAACCTTTATGACTCTTTAACCTGCAGGAACAGTTCAGGTGTGTTTGAGGGTTTCAGATGTTTGATTCCTGTAAATAACACACAGGCTCAAACACAGCGTGAAGCTGAGTTTATTTGTCCTCTCAGGTGTTTCTGGGGAGTTTGAGTGCAGATGTTTGAGCAGATTAACAAAAAAGTTGTTTCACAGAAACACTGAAGTAAAATCACCTCTGTGGATTCCTGCAGAGGTCGGAGGTCACGCAGAAATACCCCGAACACAAACTTCCCCTGGCCGCCTCGCTCTTACTGTATCTGCTGTGGTTTTATGTTAATGAGGGCTGTGTCTGCTGGGATCTGATTGGCTGCTGCTGTCAGGAGGGTGGGGGGGCAGGAAGTCAAACAGCCAGCGAGCTGCAGACAGGAAGTGAAGAAGCTGCAGGTCTGAGCATGAAGCAGGTCGGTGTGTTTGTCTTTAACCAGTCTGTCTTCCTCTTCTGTCAGGACACGTCATTTCAGCAGCTGTTTTACTTTACAGCAGGAAACAGAGAAAAGTCTCGTGAGTAGTTTACTGTAGTTTATTGTAGTTTACTGTAGTTTACTGTAGTTTATTGTAGTTTATTGTAGTTTACTGTAGTTTACTGTAGTTTATTGTAGTTTATTGTAGTTTACTGTAGTTTATTGTAGTTTATTGTAGTTTATTGTAGTTTATTGTAAAGCAGAAAGCAGGTTGAGATGAAATGTTTCAGAGCAGAAAGACACTCGCAGGACAAGTTTGTAGCATCTGAACACCTTTGTGATGTTCGATGGTGAAGCTGTTTAGTTTTTGTGGAACGTTCATGCGGATCAATTTTGACCAAAACATGTTTGGGGCATTAAACAGGAAGTTGTTTTAACTCCACATTGTCCAATCAGACGAGCAGATGTACATGTGTACAGAAGAGGATCATCATCCTCTGCACCGCTGCTACAGTCTTCTTCACCTTCAACATGTTTTCTACATTATTTAGTTGGTTTTTTGTACTTCAGTGCCTCGTTTTATCCTATTTAGTGTCGTTTATTCTATTTATAAAAAACATTTCAAGTTTCTCATGTTTGTTGTTCACTTCTGTGAAATCTTTATTATATATATCGGTATTATATATATATCTATTATATATATCGATATTATATATATCGGTATTATATATATATCAGTATTATATATATCGGTATTATATATATCAGTATTATATATATCGGTATTATATATATCAGTATTATATATATCGGTATTATATATATATCAGTATTATATATATCAGTATTATATATATCTGTATTATATATATCGGTATTATATATATCTGTATTATATATATCAGTATTATATATATTGGTATTATATATATCGGTATTATATATATCGGTATTATATATATCGGTATTATATATATATCGGTATTATATATATATATCGGTATTATATATATCGGTATTATATATATATATATCGGTATTATATATATCTGTATTATATATATCATATATATCGGTATTATATATATCAGTATTATATATATCGGTATTATATATATATATCGGTATTATATATATCGGTATTATATATATCATATGTATCGGTATTATATATATCGGTATTATATATATCGGTATTATATATATCAGTATTATATATATATATATATATATATATATATATATATATATATATATATATATATATATATATATATATATATATATATATATATATATATATCGGTATTATATATATTGGTATTATATATATCGGTATTATATATATCGGTATTATATATATCGGTATAATATATATTGTATTATATATATATCGGTATTATATATATCGGTATTATATATATCGGTATTATATATATATTGGTATTATATATATATCGGTATTATATATATATCGGTATTATATATATATCGGTATTATATATATCAGTATTATATATATATCAGTATTATATATATCGGTATTATATATATCGGTATTATATATATATATCAGTATTATATATATCGGTATTATATATATTGGTATTATATATATCAGTATTAAATATCGGTATTATGTATATATATCGGTATTATATATATTGGTATTATATATATCAGTATTAAATATCGGTATTATATATATATCGGTATTATATATATTGGTATTATATATATCAGTATTAAATATCGGTATTATGTATATATATCGGTATTATATATATTGGTATTATATATATCAGTATTAAATATCGGTATTATATATATATCGGTATTATATATATTGGTATTATATATATCAGTATTAAATATCGGTATTATGTATATATATCGGTATTATATATATTAGTATTATATATATCAGTATTAAATATCGGTATTATGTATATATATCGGTATTATATATATTGGTATTATATATATCAGTATTAAATATCGGTATTATATATATATCGGTATTATATATATCAGTATTATATATATCAGTATTAAATATCAGTATTATATATATCAGTATTAAATATCGGTATTATATATATATTGGTATTATATATATCAGTATTAAATATCGGTATTATATATATATCGGTATTATATATATATTGGTATTATATATATCAGTATTAAATATCGGTATTATATATATATTGGTATTATATATATCAGTATTAAATATCGGTATTATATATATATCGGTATTATATATATATCAGTATTAAATATCGGTATTATATATATCGGTGATATCGGTGAGCAGAGAGCAGCAGTTCTGCTCTGAATGTTTCCAACAGTTTTTTGTGTTCAGGTGAGTCGACGTCGGCTGGTGACGTGTTTCCTTATATGGTCGTCTGCTCCTCGCGGAGCCATCACACAGCAGTAGAATAAGTAGTTTACCTGTTGGAGGTGTGCTGGTCACCTGCAGCTCATCATCATCATCATCCTCATCATCATCACTGTGGCTGTTTCTGCTTGTACTCTTCCTCCCTGCATTATTATGAACTGATCTGCTTAACAAACATCTGCACACGTCTCCACATGTTGTTGTCGGCTGGTTTTTAGCAGCGCTAACGAAGCTCCGCTAAGAGACAGGAGGTCAGACTACTTCCTGTTAGAGACAGAGGCTGGACTGAGGCACTGCATAAAGGGCCAGTAGAAGATCAATAAGGAGGTTTTAACTGTGAATCATGCAAAGCTGCTCTAGTGGAGTCCCAGAATAGAAACATAGAGCTGGAAATGAGTAGAATACGTCGTGTTTATAGAAACATCAGGCGCCCAAATACAACAACGTTAAAATGTTACGGAGGCTAAAATCATTGTGATCTCTGGGCTTCATGCTGAAGTTCCTCAGGAAACGAAAGTCCTTCTACGTCAGTAAGAAGCTGTCAAGTGTTTTCTGTCTGAGTTTGTGCTCTTGTTTGATGCTGCTGTTGTCGTGGTAACAGCATCACTGCTGTGATTGGAACAGGATCAATAAGTTTATTAAAGAGGCTGCTTCTGAGTCCTGATCAGAGTTCAGACTGAAGTCTGTCAGGTTTAGTTTACGGCGCTCGTTAAGGTTTTATTTCATATTTACGGTCTGTGTTACCTGATACATGCGTCACATTGATTACTTATTGATTATTGGATGAGTGTATATATATATATATATATATATATATATATATAGTTTGTTATTGTGTGGACAGACGGAATAACTGTTAGTTTGGGTGTTGCTGTTTGGTTTTTAATGAATAAACATGAATTCAGTTCAGTATCTGTGTAAGAAGGCGAGATGAGCTGCAACATAATTAATTAATGAGATAATTAAGATAATTAATGAAGGAGAATTTACAGCAACCAGGAATCAAACAGCTGGTAGAAACCCTAACCCTGTGTCTGTTGGTCTTTAAATCTCCTTCGTGTGTCGACTGTTTCTCTTCAGTGCAGCAGCAGAGTGACATCATCAGTCTGTAGCCCCGCCCCCCCTCGGTGCTGGAATTCTGGGGGTTTTCCTCAGCTCGCCACTTCCAGGAAGTGACTGAAAACAGACAGAGGAGGGGGAGGGGAGGGGGGGGGTTAGCGACAAACAGAGGGAGAGACAGAAAACAGCAGAAGAAGAGAGAGAGGTGTTGTGTTTCAGCCTCTGAAAGTGAAACTCCTTTCTGTCGTTCAGTCTGTTCTTTGTTTCCTCGTCGGGTGTTTTTGGACTTTTGGACTTTCAGAGTTTTAGAGTTTATGAGTTTGGTGTTGTGAGGATTTACTGAACTGCAGCAGCGACACTAACAGCTCGACTCTCTGACTGTCGGTTTGCAGGATGACTGAAGCTCAGTTCATCAACGTCTACGACAACGAGGTGAGTCTCTGCTTTAACTCTTCGTCTTCATCTTCTCACTGATATAAAACATACAGTCTGTTTTCATTCACAATCACCTCATCAGGCAAAGAGCCTGGAACACTGGACAGGAGGAAATACGCTGCAACCGCTCATCAATTCATCAATCTGTTGATTATCAGAAAATTAATCTGCAACTATTTTAATAATCGAATCATGTATTTAATCATTTTTTCAGCAAAAATGATGTTTTAGCGACTTAAATGTGAAGATGACAGTAAACTGTCAATCAGACATTTAAAGAAATTATAACGAGCTGTAAAAGATGAAAATCATCATCAGCAGGTAGAAACACTGAAGGCAGTAAAATATTTATAATTATAAAAAAGGAGAAAGATGAAATACATATAAATTATATAAACACGTAAGTGATAAAAATAAACTTTGCCTGAAGTCATTAATAAATGTGAAGAGTCGTCACATTTCAGGCTGAAAGGTGTTTATGATGTTATTATATTCATCACAACAGTCACTGGTTCATGGTTTCCATCATCAGTTCATCTGCAGATTTTCTTTATTCATGTTTTTGTCTAAATTTAGTTTCTCAGACTGAAAACGAGAAGTCTTCTTCTTCTTCTTCTGTCATTTTTCAGAAAAGATTCAAATCTTCACATTTAAGAAGTGAAACCAGATGATGTTTAGTGTTTTTATTTTTAAAAATGACTAAAAATACCACAAAGTGTTTTACAATACACGTCAACATTCACACATTCACACGTTCACACACTGTCGGTGCCTTCGGGTCGGTCCGGGCTTCAGGATCCGGAGGAGCCGGGAATCGAACCGCTGACCTTCTGATTGGTCGCTCACTCCGCGGAGCTCATGAAGAGATGGCTGGGATGACGAGTCCAGACTTCCTGTTATCCAGACCAGTCAAAGACCATCAGACTGACACTCGTCATTCTGCCGCCAATCACTCAACAAACTGATCAATCGATTAATCGTTGCAGCGTATCTTCTCCTGTACGGGCTCAAATAAGGGTCAAAGTTCTGAGTTCAGAGTTCTGTAGATAAGTTTTTGTTGGATCTGTTGAAGCTGTAACTGTTTACTGTCAGTGGACTAATCGATTAATCGATTGATCGTCTAATCGATGCAGCTCTGGACTGAAAGTAGTTTCTACATGTACGGGGTCTGATAAGGGTCAAAAAATTATTTCAACAGCTACAAATCTTTTCTACACGTTCAGAGTTTATTCTGCAGTTTTTGATATAAATATATAAAAATATAAAAATATAATATATAATAAAGATATATGAATATATAGAAACATTTTAACACAGTATATCTGTGGATATTATGTGATTCAGACTGTAACTGTTGATTTATTGATTCATTTAGTCAATAAAATGTTAAAAAATATAAATAATTATTCAAAGAGTCAAAAAACCCAAAAAGATTCAGAAAATCAGCAAAACTTTAGACCAGTGAAGCTGAAACCAGACGAGTTCGGGGAGATTTTGCTGAAGAAATGACTCATAATCAATCAGATAATCATATTGATACCTGATACCACAGACATGTCATCACTGATGATTAACTGAAGACCCCGAACGACGACTTTTTCATGTCAACTTTGGGGGGTTTTGCAGAAAAACTATAAGATGAAGAGACAGACAGTGATCGATCGCTCGACTGATTGATTATCAGGTGAATTTACAGATGTTCTCTTCTGGTTTTAAAGCCTGAAAATGTTTGTTGTTGTTGTTCAGCTGCAGCTGAATTTGATGCCGTACGACTACATCCCTCCAGTGGACATCAAGACTGAACCTTACATACCTGAGACAGGTACGACTCACATAACATCCAGTTGGTTTATCATCACACAGAGAATCTTTTTTCATGTCATTCTTCAATATTTGTTTTATTGGATCAGTTTTGTGGCACCATGTTTACTACAAGGATTCAGCTGAGCAGATAATAATAATAATAGTCATATCTGTACTTTGTGTTAAAGAGCCTGAGTGCAGTTTTAGTAGAAGCTGTTGAACCTCCTGCTGGTGCCTCATAGTACCTGCGAGTACTTACAGAAGTATTCCCAGTACCTTTATGTTTGAAACATGAGACTTCTCAAAACCTTCATCTAGTGCTCTTATTTCCTGGAACAACCTTTTAGTCATACTAGGAAATGAGAGTTTGGACATTTCAGACCGATTTATCAGAACCAAAACAGAACTCATCATCAGTACTTCTGAACTTTCCAGTTACAAGAAAGTGACACCTCGTCTGTCCTGAACCTTCATCACGGGGAAAGCACCTCCGTCCACCTTCTTACTACACCTGAAACAGTGAAAGTTGATGTTGAAAGCATCAGTCACTGTCACCGCTGAGTTTAAAATAAACACGTTGAATTCCCTGATCAGCCTCACAACAACTTTATCTGTTTGTGTTTCAGCTCATGGTCCTTACATTCAAATCATCGAAGAGCCCAAACAGGTGAGATCAGAGTTTAACTTCTATCATGAAAATATGGTTTAGTGTATAAAAAGACTCTCAACAGGACAGCTGGACAAACAAAAATATTAAATCAACAGTTAGAAGTCACAGTTAATATTCATGTAAAGTTATAGAGGTATAAAAATATTTATAATGTATACTTCATTGTCCCACATTAGGCCCTCTGCTGTTACGGTATGAAACAATTAGGCCATTAAACTATTGATTGTTCAGGCAAAAACATTTTATATCTGCAGCTTCTCAGGTTTGTCCAGTGTTTTTCTGCTTTTCTGTGTTTTATATGCTTGTAAATCTAAATATTTGGAGGTTTTGGACTGTTAGTCAAATAAAACAAGACATCTGAATACGTCACACACACACACACACAGGTGATTCCCCTCATCAGGTTGATCCAGTCACTTCCTGTAATCCAGGGTTTTCCCAACAGTCATAACAACACAGGACTGACTGATGCATCGACAGGGCGCCTGCAGGACGCCAGGGAGTTTCTGCTGCTAAAGGTCACATGACTTCAGCGACAGACACACCAGTCCTCTGACTGTCACTATGCAAATGAATTAGTTTTGGTTTGAGGAAAGAAGAAGAAGAACCATGTTTATGCAATCAGCGGATGTACAAAGCTGAGCAGCTGCCTTCTTATGTCCACTCTGAAGAAAAATGAGCTGCAAAGCTTTTAAACTGTTGAAATGTGTTTGTCTTTTCTCAGAGGGGCTTTCGTTTCCGTTATGAGTGCGAGGGTCCGTCCCACGGCGGGCTCCCAGGGGCCTCCAGCGAAAAGAACAGGAGAACCTACCCGACCGTGAAGGTGGGTAACAACAGCGACACCCTGTTAACACTGAAACAACACAACAACAACCTCAAGGATCATTCTGCTGATTTTCTATCTTTGTCTTCATGTTTGGATCCGAACCAACAATGAACTGATCTACTAACCAGTACTGTGTGTGTATCAAAGCCTGATGAACAGCGCTGCTTCAAAACTTATGACCTGAAACATGATCATATTTAGACAAGTCCTAAAACTAGACAAACTGAACCCAATTAAACAAATGAGACAAAAGGAAAATAATTTTTTTCATTTATTTATTGAGGAAAATGATCCAATCTTACATATTTATGGAGGCAACAGTATGTGAAGCCTTGCTTTCAGTAACTGGTGTGACCCCCTTATACAGCGATAACTTCAACCAAACGTTTCCAGTAACTGTTTATCAGCTTGGAGGGATTTTAGCTCGTTCGTCCTCACAGAACAGTCTCAACTCAGGGATGCTGGTGGGCGTCTTTGCATGAACTGTCTGCTTCAGGTCCTTCCACAGTATTTCTACAACATGAAGGTCAGAACTTTGACTCGGCCGTTCCAAAACATCATCTTTCTTCTGCTTTAACTATTCTTTGGTAGAACGACTTGTCGTTTAGTGTCGTTGTCTTACTGCTTGACTCACTTTCTGTTGAGTTTCAGTTCACAGACGGATATCTTGACATTTTCCTGTAGAATTTGCTGGTACGACTCAGAACTCAGAGCTCCATCAATGATTACAAGCTGTCCTGGTTCAGAGGCAGCAAAGCAGCCCAAACCATGATACTACCACCATGTTTCACAGATGGGTTCAGGTTCTTATGCTGGAACGCAGTGTTTGCTCATTGGAACATTGTTCTAATCACCTTCTGGCTCCACGTGGTCTTGAGTGAACCGCAGACGGCAGCAATGTTCTGTTTGGAGAGTAGTGGGTTTCTCCTTACAACTCTGCCATGAACACCACTGATGTTCAATGTTCTCCTGATGGTGGACTCATGAACATGGACTGTAGCCACTGCAAGAGAGACCTTTAGTGTCCTAGATGTTACCCTGGGGTCCCTTATGGCCTCCTGGACTATTACACACCTGCTTTTGGTGTGATCTTTGTTGTTTGACCACTCCTGGGGAGGGTAACAGTGGTGTTGGATGTCTGCCTGACAGTCGACTGGTGGAGTCCAAACTCTTTGGAAATGGTTTTGTAACCTTTTCCAGCCCGGTGAGCATCAACAACTCTTCTTCTAAGCTCCTCAGAAATCTCCTTTGTTTGAACCATGACACACTTCCACAAACCTGTGAAGCTCAGAGTTTGACAGTGAAGACCCAGATTTCTCTTCTTTAAATAAGGCAGGGCCTCCCAGACTCACACTGGATTGTCATCCCATTGATTGAAACACCCGACTCTACTTTCCCCTTCAAATGAAATGATAATCCTAGAGGTTCACACACACATATGTAACATTGGATCATTTTCCTCAATAATTAAACAAACAAGTGTTAGGTTTTTGTCTCATTTGTTAAACTGATGTCTCTCATTATTGATATTGTAACAGAAGACAACTGAAATGATTGGCAAGGTCATCAGAGCTGCTGCTCTCAGATAAAAGCAAAAACACTGCAGTGAAGAACAATTTCTTGGCAAAATCTACTGGCGATCAGCATCTAAGAGTACACTGAAGAAAACACAGAAATGGTCTGACGGTGTAACATCATTGACAACGCTCACTCTGATATCAGTATCCATGGAGATGACTGATGAGTTGGCTCCTTAACAAACTGCAATAGCTCATTAAAACAGACTGTGGGGGACACTGTAGAATTATCAATGTAGTTTTAACAGTCGGAGAAATGGCTGCTACTCCCCCACCTGGTTGTTCCTGCCTTGCAGCGTGCAGAAAGTTCTAACTGTGGGGCGACGCCACATGCAGAGTGAAAAAACTATTTGTATCTAACCATGTTTCAGACATTCAATAAGGCAAAATTAAGAGCATGTGAGTTATTATGATTGAGAATGATGGGGATGAGGTTATTAAGATTGGCTTTGTAGATACCTCTGTTTACATTAACGGACCTATCAGAAATAATAAGAGGAAGAGCAGGTGGGAGGAAGGATACAGACCTACAGGGAAGTTTTTTTAACTCAATCTGGGCTGTGACAGTGAGCGGGATCAAACGTACAGGCAGCCAAGCTAGTGAAGTTGTAAACAAAGCCGCGTTCCTGCACATGCTCAGTAGCGTCTGCCGTACACAGAACTACTCTCTGGAGACTGAAACACGATGCTGTTATTAGTCTTTGGAGCCGTTTCTAAACAAACTAACGTGACCAAACTCTTTATAATGAAGGAACATGTCACCAGTGCAGCAGTGTGACTCACTGATGAGTTTTTAATAGTTTCTGGAACAACAACGGAGGAATCAGATATATCAGGCATCGTCACAGTTAACCATAGTCTGTAAATGTGCCATGCTAACCAAGCTAGCAGCTAGTTTTAAGATCAGCTCCACCCTCTCGTCCAAATATGGTCACTTCTGGCTCCAAAAATCCAAGATGGCGACGGTCAAAATGCCAAACTCTGGGCTTCAAATCTGGAATCCACAAACCAACAGGTGACTTCACGGTGGCTACGTCAATTATTTTTTACAGTCTTTGCTTTGGATCCATACATGAAAAAAATAACATAATATATAATAATAATATAATAATCACCAGAATGATCCCTGAACAGCAACACTGAACAGATAATATGTCAGATCTGTTTTCAGCTTGTTGCGTACATTGTCCCCAAAGTTTTAATAAGTGGTTTTGGTTCCCTAAACTCCATGAAACTTGTCATCATTTGAGATATTTTTGAGGATATTGTCAACATGTTCTGTTGTTACATGTTAACATGTAAATTTAAACTATAAAAGGACCGAGAACAGAACCCTGAGGAACCCCACAAGTTATTATTAACTCTGTTAATGTGATGATCATGTTGCTGTGTGTCTGCTGGACGTTTGCTAACATGTTAGCTACAGCTACATTATAAGATGATGATACCAGATGTCAGATGTTGTTTACAGTGGATAAAAACATCAGTTACTGCAGCTTTAAGGAACATTTTGTCAGTTTCTCGTTATTTATAGTTTCACTGGTTTATTTTATGTAGTAAATCTGCCTTTTCAGCTTCATTGTGATTTTGTGTTTGTTTTCTGTCCATGTGTCAGATTAATAACTACGTGGGTCATGCCCGGGTCGAGGTCCAGCTGGTGACCCACACCGACCCTCCTCAGGTCCACGCTCACAGTCTGGTGGGACGTCACTGTACCGAGAAGGGCACCTGCACACTCGACATCGGCCCCAACGACCTCACCGCCTCGTCAGTATCCAATCAGAGCGCTGCGTTTATCGACATTTCAAACCGAAGCTCCGTAATCATCACAAACAGAACAAACAGCAGTCAGGGAGGAAAGTTTTCATGACTTCAAAGAGGAAGTTGGTGTTTTTAAAATTCCAAGTTCAAAAAGTCCCAAGAATCACAGGAGTGTAATCCCAAAACAATTACAAAGAAAAGATTTGTTAATTAATTCATGATGATGAAATAAAAGATTAGTACACACCATGAATCAACAACAAGGAGGATTACACAGATTGAAACCTTCAAGGGGAAATTTTATTAAAGAAGTGACTCATAAACTGACTGACTTCCAAAAAATACAATTAAAACTTTACACAACATGAAAAGGGAACAAGGGAGCTAAATATTGTTGCTGTTTGCTGAAGAATTAACTTTGATTGAAAGAAAATAAATATATACAGTAAGTGAATAAATAAGTGAGTAAAGTAAAACTGACACACATCAGTTTAAGATGTGCAGCAACAGGACTTAACGAGCTGAGGAACATTTATGTTTGAAATAAAAGAACAATATAAAAATGTTTTCAACAGTTGGGAATATAAAGTATGTGTTCCTGCAGGTTCAGCAACCTGGGGATCCTCCATGTGACCAAGAAAGGTGTGGTTGAGATTCTGTGCAGAAGACTGAGAGAAGAGAGGAAGAGGCAGAAAGGACCACACAGCACCCTCACAGGTAAAAACATCTCAGATTTAAACATAAAAAACATTAAAATCATTTCAAAAGCCTGAATTTTATTTGTAGAATCATGATTAAGAGTATAAAAGCTGTAGTTGGTGAAAGTAAAAGTACATAAGTATTATGAGCGTGATGTAGTTAAAGTATTGCAGTAAAAGTACATAAGTATTATGAGCTTGATGTAGTTAAAGTATTGCAGTAAAAGTACATAAGTATTATGAGCTTGATGTAGTTAAAGTATTGCAGTAAAAGTACATAAGTATTATGAGCTTGATGTAGTTAAAGTATTGCAGTAAAAGTAGTGGTTTGGTCCCTCTGACTGATATATTATTATATATGACATCATTAGATTATTAATAGTGAAGCATCAGTGTTAGAGCAGCATGTTACTGTTGTAGCTGCTGGAGGTGGAGCTAGTTTACACTACTTTATATACAGTTAGCTAGTTTAGTCCAGTGGTTCCCAACCTAGGGGTCGGGCCCCTCCAAAGGGTCAGCAGATAAATCTGAGGGGTGGTGAGATGATTAATGGGAGAGGAAAGAAGAAAAAACAAAGTTCTGATACACAAATCTGTTTTCAGTTTTTGGACTTTTTCTCTAATCTTTGATTTTTGCTGAAATATTGGATCATTTGAACATTTATTGAAATGAAAGCATGTGAGAAGTTTAGAGGGAAAAATCACTATTTGGTGGAGCTGTTAACAACTCATAGACATGTGAAATGTGACCCCGACTACACACTGCTTTTTGTAAGACGTCAAAAGCCAAAAAGGTTGGAAACCACTGGTTTCATCTTTAACAATGTGTTGTATTTTAAAAGCTTGTTATATTATCCATTGTGTCAAATCTTCATCTGAAAAGTAACTAAAGCTGTCAAATAAATGTAGTGGAGTAGAAAGTACAATATTTCCCTCTGAAATGTAGAAAGTAGCATCACATGGAAATACTCCAGTAAAGTACAAGTACCTCTAAACTGTACTACAGTGCAGTATTTGAGTAAATGTAGTTTCCGGCAAACTAAAGCTGTCAGACTGTTGGAGGTAGATCTAGAGATGGACGTGGACGTGATGAGCTGTCTGACTCTCTGCTGTCTGTCTCCGTCAGAGTCGGAGGAAACGTCCATGATGAAGGAGGCCAAGGCTCTGGGGAAGGTGATGGACCTGAACATCGTCAGGTTAAAGTTCACCGCCTACCTGCAGGACAGCAACGGAGGCTTCACCAGAGCGCTGAAACCCGTCGTCTCCAACCCCATCTACGACAGCAGTGAGTCCAGACTGTTTACTGACAGAAGAGAGATGAACTGTGTTTATGTTGGAGCTGCTGTGATGTAAATTACTGAGTTAGAGGCGGTGACGCACAGTGACATCATCTACTCGAGTGAATAAATGAACCAATAATGAATTGAATGTTTGTGTTTTACCTGCAGAGTCTCCAAACGCCTCCAACCTGAAAATCTCTCGGATGGATAAGACGTGCGGCTCCGTGCTCGGAGGAGACGAGATCTTCCTGCTCTGTGACAAAGTCCAGAAAGGTCAACACTAATATATAATACCTGGATTATTATATTATTATTATATTATAATATATAATACCTGGATTATTATATTATTATTATATTATAATATATAATACATGGATTATTATATTATTATTATATTATAATATATAATACCTGGATTATTATATTATTATTATATTATAATATATAATACATGGATTATTATATTATTATTATATTATAATATATAATACCTGGATTATTATATTATTATTATATTATAATATATAATACATGGATTATTATATTATTATTATATTATAATATATAATTATATTATCATGTATTAGTAATATTACTACAGTTTTCTCATGTCATTATTCTCACTTGTTCACTTAATATTAAATTTTAATCAATATTATGACTGTTTTCTTGGATTATTATTATTTTCCTGATATTCTGTTGTTTATTTGATTATTGTTATTATGAAGAAACCAAAGACTCACCTGTGTTCAGACGATTCTTTCTTTTGATCTTTGTCTTCATCATCGTCGGTATAAATCAGCTGATGAAGGTTTATTTGGTCCGTTGGGTTCATGTTTTTATTTCGGTTGTTGAAACTGGAGAAATATCCCATCATGCCTTTCTGCTGCACCTTGCAGATGACATTGAGATCCGTTTCTATGAGGAGGACGATGAGGGAGGCTGGGAGGCGTTCGGCGACTTTTCACCCACCGACGTTCACAAACAGGTCTGTGTGTGTGTGTGTGTGTGTGTGTGTGTTTGTGTGTGTGTGTGTTTGTGTGTGTGTGTGTGTGTGTGTGTGTGTGTGTGTGTGTGTGTGTGTGTGTGTGTGTGTGTGTGTGTGTGTGAGTGTGTGTGTGTGTGTGTTTGTGTGTGTGTGTGTTTGTGTGTGTGTGTGTGTTTGTGTGTGTGTGTGTGTGTGTGTGTGTGTGTGTGTGTGTGTGTGTGTGTGTGTGTGTGTTTGTGTGTGTGTGTGTGTGTGTGTGTGTGTGTGTGTGTGTGTGTGTGTGTGTGTTTGTGTGTGTGTGTGTGTGTGTGTGTTTGTGTGTGTTAGTGTGTTTGTGTGTGTGTGTGTGTGTGTGTGTGTGTGTGAGTCGCACACTCTGTCTGTCAGTTACATCAATAAAACCACAACAGCAGCTCAGCTGAAAGGGGAATTCCTGCGATCTGTCTGCACAGTGTGTTTGTGCAGTAAATGTGTTTAATAGTGTTTCTATTCTGCGGCTTTATTGATTCTCCAGACCTCAGCTGATCAGAGAGAAGCCAGTTAGCTAGCTGGAGTTCCAACCACATAGAAAATACAAAATAATATTTACTTGGAGAAACAAACTCACACGTTTCTGCACAAACGTCCCGTTAATAAACAAAGTATAACAAATAAACAAAATAACAAGATAAAGCCTGCAGGCGTCATTAGGCACGAATAGCACAAAGACCATAATACAGGTAACTCGGTTGAAAGGTTTATTTTTCCAAAGTTACCTTCAATCAGAAATGCAAAAGACAGTAAAGAAGGCTGAGAGGTGTTTAACACATTCAGCTTTACAGATTCTTGAGTCCTGACTGAAAGTAGATCTGCTGTTTCTCCAAGAAAACTAAACGTTTTAAATCAAACCCTTCAGTTTGAAACTGTTGTGCAACATGAACCATGATGTCATCCAGGTTATAAACCCGATCATGGAGATATGAATGGTCTGTTATTATTTTATTTATAGATTGTTTCTCTCTATTAATTATTTGTTCTCTGCAATGCTGTTGTGTTTTTAGGATTAATATTCTTAACTTTTACTAATTTTCCCCTTGATCTTCATAACTGAGTTTTCATTTGATTGTCCAAGGAGGCTGAAACGATGGACTTGGTTGTAGATACCTGAAGATGTTTCTTTAGCTCTAATAAGCCCACAGTTAACCTCTGTGGAACCAGTATCAAGGTCAATGAGACCACATGGTTCATTAGTGCTGCTGGCTGTTGGTTGTTAAGTCTCCTGGGAAGCATTACCCCCCCAGCCAGAGGTGAAACACCTGGACTCCCCATCAGTCAGTTAGAACTGAAGCCTCTTGGATGAGAAACGAAACATGTTCAAGTATCTACAACCAGGTCCAGTAGCGGTCGCTTCAGTCCTCCTCGGACAGTCAAATGAAAACACAGATGTAGTGATGAAGATCAAGGGGAAAATTAATAAAAGTGTCTTTGTCTCTGTAAAGCTTTGTTGTTCTTAAATGTGCTCTATAAATAAATGGACTTGACTAAAGTTAAACCTGTTGAGTGACTCAGCGTTTGTTTTCATCTTCTCTATCCTCAGTACGCCATTGTGTTCAAAACGCCACCGTATCACAGCACGGAGATCGAGCGTCCCGTCACCGTCTTCCTGCAGCTGAAGAGGAAGAAGGCCGGCGACCGCAGCGACCCCAAACAGTTCACATACATCCCGCAGGTCCAAGGTCAGCCGCCGCTCTGCGTTCACACAGACTCACAGAGCTCCTGTGAAGCCCTGGGAACCGGGTTGTTTTTGGGCTTGAAGGTCACAGTTTTTGGGGTTTCCCTCAGTGGAAACGTTGGCATGCAGCAACTTTCAGTCCTCACCTACTCGCTCAGATGTTCATTAAGCAGCAGAACCATGAAAACCAGAAGAAAACATGTTTTCAGTCTTTCTTCCCACTTCTACTTTTATAAGCTTTAAATTTCCGATCTCAGTTTCTCCTCCTTTATCTCCGTCTGTCTTCGCTTTCAGACAAAGAGGAGGTGATGAGGAAGAAGCAGAAGCCGCTGCCTCACTATGAACCCTGGAGAGGAGGAGGAGGAGGTGGAGGAAGAGGCGGAGGAGCTGGGGGATTTGGAGGAGGAGGAGGAGGAGGTAAGGATCTCATAGATGAAGGAATTTTTAACAATAACCTTCCTGTTTTCTGCTCTTTGAAATCGTGCTTTGTGTGTTTGAAGCAGTTTGGTGTCATGCTTCAGTATGTTTTAGCTACTTGGGATGATGCTTTGGCTGCTCAGGAACATGTTTCAATGATTTATATCCTGCTTTAGCTGCTTGGAATCACAGCCTGCCTGTTTGGAGTCATGCTTTGCATGTCAATAATCATTCTTTAGTTGTTTGGAAGTTCATACTTTTGCTGTTCAGAGACATGCTTTATCTAAAATCAACCTTTGTCTGTTGGGAATCATATATTAGCCAACAATGCTACGTTACATGAAGCACATCACTGAAGGCAAACAATGACAGAAATGTATTTTGATAAATAAACGTTGAGTTTAGGTTCCTTCCACTCAGACTGCTCACTGAAGGTTTCCCGTGTTTCTCTGCAGGATTCCAGTTTAATCAGCAGATGAACGGAGCAGCAGGAGGAACAGGAGGAGGCTTCTTCACAGGAGGCTTCACCGGCTTCGGTGGAGGAGGAGGGGCCCAGATGTCAGGTACCACCCCTCAGACTCAGCAACAGACAGGACAGACGGAAGGACAGACAGAAGGACAGACGGGAGGACAGACGGGAGGACAGACGGGAGGACATAGTGGTTCACCACTACAACAGCAGCTGTTTCAGATAGGTAAGGTAAAGCATATGCTGATATATGCAGATGATGTGGTTCTGTTACTATATGCAGATGATGTGGTTCTGTTACTATGTGCTGATCATGTGGTTCTGTTACTATGTGCTGATCATGTGGTTCTGTTACTATGTGCTGATCATGTGGTTCTGTTACTATGTGCTGATCATGTGGTTCTGTTTCTGTATATGCTTGATAATATTTCATCTACTGTCTTTTACAAATCTGTCTTTGTGTTGTGTTTCCAGCTGCTGCCCTCCACAGCCGAGCCTCTCAGAGCGCCAGACAGACCGCCGCCGCCCTGCTGCAGTACTGCAGCACCGGTGATGCCCGGGTTCTTCTGGCAATCCAGAGACACCTCTGTGGCATCCAGGACGGCAACGGAGACACGTGAGTCTTTCAGCTAGATCTCACTGTTTTCCAGAGAAGCTGGCTGAGACGGCACCACAACCACAACCAGAGAGATCAGTTCATCAACAGATAAACCTGTTTGACTCTCTGTGTGGGCACTATGTTCATTCAAAGATTTTTTTGGTAGTTTGACGTTGTGGCTTTTGTTTTCCCACAGTCCTTTGCACCTGGCTGTCATCCATCAGCAGACAGGTGTGATCCAGCAACTGATCCACACTCTGCTCAGCAGCCAGCAGCAAGACATCCTCAACGCAACCAACCACCTCCGACAGGTAGCTAACTCTTATTTAACTACATGAGTCAGGTAGCTAACTCTTATTTAACTACATGAGTCAGGTAGCTAACTCTTATTTAACTACATGAGTCAGGTAGCTAACTCTTATTTAACTACATGAGTCGGGTAGCTAACTCTTATTTAACTACATGAGTCAGGTAGCTAACTCTTATTTAACTACATGAGTCAGGTAGCTAACTCTTCTTTAACTACATGAGTCAGGTAGCTAACTCTTATTTAACTACATGAGTCGGGTAGCTAACTCTTATTTAACTACATGAGTCGGGTAGCTAACTCTTATTTAACTACATGAGTCGGGTAGCTAACTCTTATTTAACTACATGAGTCAGGTAGCTAACTCTTATTTAACTACATGAGTCGGGTAGCTAACTCTTATTTAACTACATGAGTCAGGTAGCTAACTCTTATTTAACTACATGAGTCAGGTAGCTAACTCTTATTTAACTACCCAAGTCAGGTAGCTAACTCTTATTTAACTACATGAGTCAGGTAGCTAACTCTTCTTTAACTACATGAGTCAGGTAGCTAACTCTTATTTAACTACCCAAGTCAGGTAGCTAACTCTTATTTAACTACATGAGTCAGGTAGCTAACTCTTATTTAACTACCCAAGTCAGGTAGCTAACTCTTATTTAACTACATGAGTCAGGTAGCTAATTAACTACCTGAGTCAGGTAGCTAACTCTTATTTAACTACATGAGTCAGGTAGCTAACTCTTATTTAACTACCCGAGTCAGGTAGCTAACTCTTATTTAACTACATGAGTCAGCTAGCTAACTCTTATTTAACTACCTGAGTCAGGTAGCTAACTCTTATTTAACTACATGAGTCAGGTAGCTAACTCTTATTTAACTACATGAGTCAGCTAGCTAACTCTTATTTAACTACATGAGTCAGGTAGCTAACTCTTATTTAACTACCCGAGTCAGGTAGCTAACTCTTATTTAACTACCCGAGTCAGGTAGCTAACTCTTATTTAACTACATGAGTCAGGTAGCTAACTCTTATTTAACTACCCGAGTCAGGTAGCTAACTCTTATTTAACTACCCGAGTCAGGTAGCTAACTCTTATTTAACTACCCGAGTCAGGTAGCTAACTCTTATTTAACTACATGAGTCAGGTAGCTAACTCTTATTTAACTACATGAGTCAGGTAGCTAACTCTTATTTAACTACCCGCGTCAGGTAGCTAACTCTTATTTAACTACATGAGTCAGGTAGCTAACTCTTATTTAACTACATGAGTCAGGTAGCTAACTCTTATTTAACTACCGGAGTCAGGTAGCTAACTCTTATTTAACTACATGAGTCAGGTAGCTAACTCTTATTTAACTACATGAGTCAGGTAGCTAACTCCCTCCACACAGCTTATGACCTCTAACAGTTTTACTTACTCGTCTCTACTGTAATTAATCTAAGTAACTCACACCACAGTGAACCACCTGTGACAGGTAGATACCTCCACCTGCTGCAGTATCCTCACACAGCTAATAGTTTGACACAGATATATAAATCCCAGCAAACAACCTTTCAAGTTCCAGGTAACTTACCTGTACAGCATCACCTGTTAACTGTTTCATCTCCTGTCGTCGCTGCAGACTCCTCTCCACCTGGCGGTGATCACCCGGCAGGTAAAGGTGATGGAGGCGTTGCTGAGGGCGGGGGCTGATCCCAGCCTGCTGGACAAAGATGGCCGAAGCCCTCTCCACCTGGCGGCACTGGCCGGAGACAACGCTACCCTCCGCCCCCTACTGGCTCACCTGGGAGAACGCCACGCCCACCTGGTCAACAGCGCAGACTACCACGGTGAGAGGACAGACCTGTGACCTGTGAGCACCAACTGTCAGAAATATTTATGGCTAAAACATTACCTGTGGTTATACCTCAGGTCTCCACCCGCTCCACCTGGCGGTGAGGAGGGACGGCGAGCGCTGCCTCCGCCTGCTGGTGGAGGGCGGAGCCAAAATCAACGCACCTGAGCAGAAGAGTGGGAACACTGCCCTCCATCTGGCCGTCAGAGAGAACCTGTTCAAGGTGGCCTGTACTCTGATCACAGAGGTACGACACACACACACCTGTACACCTACACACCAGTGACATCACAGTGACATCACAGGCTCACTCTCTGCTTGTTTGTTCCCAGTTGAAGGCGGACGTTAACGCGTGTACGTTCGGAGGAAACACGGCGCTGCACCTGGCGGCCAGTCTGGGCTCGCCGACTCTCTGCTCCATGCTGATCGCTGCAGGTCAGACGCGATATAATATATATAAATACTTTAACGTTGGATTTAGTGAAACGTAAAGACAACATGAGTAAACAGCAGACTGACTGAATTTTCAGGTGCTGATAAGAACCTGGAGAACGACGAGCCGCTCTTCTTCAGCTCGTCTTCAGACGATGAACAGGATGAAGATGAACCAATCAGAGAGGCCGCCTCGCAGCCGATCAACCCTCGCAAGAGACCTGCTAGTGGACACACCCCCCTGGACCTCGCTAAATGCCAGAAGGTACAGAGAGATCACGCTGCAGACTCACTGACGTCACCGTTTAATGTTTTATAGACCGAACTGTAGCAGTGATGTCGTTTCCCTGCATGTTGAAATCCCTCTGGGTTGGTTGGAGGGTTGCAGATCACCTGTTGATCACCTGTCCCCTCTCGGCCAATCAGGGTGTGGCGACGCCTTTTTTCTGGGGTTTAAGAGAAGAGAGAGAAACTGCACATCCTGGTCTCTCTGACGTCTGCAGAGACTCAGACGGGAACTCTGGTCTGTTCAGACCCTTCTGAGTTCTGATTGATCCTTTCAACCAAGTTACCTGCTTTGGGTCGATCTCAGTGCTATTCAAGCCTCATGATAGCCGAACAGCTGCAGGCTTTATGTTGTTTATTATACATATTAAAGAGGAATTTGTTTAAGGGGACGTTTCCCCAACTGAATATCTGTTTTTCGTTATGTTTTATGTGTCTGAGCTGGTTCTCAGGCTACTCTCCGATCAGCTGTGGTCTGGAGGATCAATCATACGCAGCTGCTAACGATGACGTCTGCTCAGACTCCGAAGCTACGATTTGTTTTCAGAAAGACGTTTTAATCCGAGTCGCATCTTCATCAAATGAAGACAAAGACGATATTTAATTTAAAGAGCTTTAATTATGAAAACCTGAACAAAAAGCAGTGTGGTTGGTCAACAAGACACACATACAGACACATATATATATATATATATATATACACACACAGACAGTATGTTTATGTGTTAACACAATAATTATTATTTAAGGTCTTTTCTCACTTAAAACTAGTTTTGATATTTTGATAATATATATATATATATATATATATATATACATACATATTGTGTATATACACTCAGTGAGCACTTCATTAGGAACACCTGTGCAATCAATATAAATATATATAATACAGCAGCTCTGCCATCAATTCTGTTTTTATGAAGTTTATACATTTTCAGTCTTTGTTGTCAGAAAGGTGATGATTCTAGTGGAGTGTTGCTAATATTTAATCGGCTGGATAAATATCACTCCTGAAGAAGATCTGACCGGGATCGTCTGTTTGAATAAAACTGTGGCTAACGCTAACGCTAACGCTAACCCTGAGCAGCAGCGTGTAAAGATGAACCTGAAGCAGACGTGTTGTGGTCTCTCTGAGTGGACCTCAGATAGAAGACAGATCCTCCCTGAAGCTTCGGTAGTTTTGTTTTTTCTTCCTGATATCCTGAAGAAGCTGCTGATGTTGTGTGTTTGTCTCCTCAGGTGAAGAACCTGTTAAACTCCAGACAGAGTCCGAAGTCGAGTCGTCACGTCAGTAAGAAGATCAAACCCAGCAGCAGTGAAGGTTCGTCTGTTCATGACACACATTGACCCTCCGGACAGACTGAAGCTCGTTACACAAATAAACTTTAAACTCAAACTAACAGGAAATAAATCAAGACACTGAAAGTCAGTAGCTTCTGTTCGGATGTCAGGGATAAATAACCACACAGATATTTCCAGAACAGTTGTTTTCTTCTTCTCTGACCCGTAACTGAACGTGTGTGCAGAGGCCGAGGCTTCGGGGCTGGACGAGGACACTCTGTCCCGGCTGGTGGAGGTGCTGAGTGTCGGAGAAGTTCCCTGGAGGAAACTGGCAGAGAAGCTGGGCATGATGACGCTGACTCACCTGTACCAGGACAGTCCCACACCCTGCCACCACCTGCTGCAGCACTACAAGGTAACCAGTCAACCACAACATATATATATATATATGTATATATATCATCTACATGTCAGGAGGAAGTAAACAGAACAGCCGAGAGAAGCTGCAGTAGAGCTAGCTGGAGTTAGCGGTTAGCTCACCAACTATCACTGTTAGTGTCACTATGTCATCAAACCAAATGTTTATTTAATATCGTGAAGACATTTAGATTAATGTCACTGCGATCAGGCTTTAAAGGACCAGTTCACAGTTTATCAAGTGAGTCATTAAACCAACAGTCAGTGTGTTTCTGTCTGTAATCATTCCTCCTGTTCATACTGACCATTAGAAGATCCCTTCATAATGACCTTACAATGGAAGTGATGAAAGTTTATCTGAAGCTAATATGAAGCTTCAGCGTCCAAATGAGTCAAATCAAGTAGATATCTTTCAACGTTACAGTCTTTTTAGTGCCAAAGTTCCTCTTTTTGTTACTATACTTCCACTGCAGCTCAACAGGGAAACACTGTCCGAGGAAACACAAAGAGGGAATTTGATGCTAAAAAGACTGTAAATGTGTCAGATATCCACTTGATATGACTAACTCAGACTGATGAAGCTGAATAGAAGCTTCACACAGACTTTAAATATCCAGTATGAACAGGAGGAATGATTACAGACACCTGACTGCTGCTTTAACACACTGGGAACACTGGGAACACTGGGAACCTCCTTAAAGACTGATGTTGGCTGAAGTTTAGTCACAAACTGAGTTCACTGCAGCGTCACTGATCTGTTTGTGTGTCCAGCTGGGTGGAGGTCCGGTTGAAGGTCTGGTTGAAGCTCTTCAGTCTCTCGGTCTGAAAGAAGGAGTCCGACTGCTGAGAAACACGGAGCTACAAGACGACAAACACAACACAGGTACGTCTCACACACATATAGAGATACACACATATAGAGACACACACATACAGAGATACACACATATAGAGATACACACATATAGAGATACACACATATAGAGACACACACATATAGAGACACACACATATAGAGATACGCACATATAGAGACACACACATATAGAGACACACACATATAGAGATACACACATATAGAGATACACACATATAGAGACACACACATATAGAGACACACACATATAGAGACACACACATATAGAGATACACACATATAGAGATACACACATATAGAGACACACACATATAGAGACACACACATACAGAGATACACACATATAGAGACACACACATATAGAGACACACACATGTAGAGACACACACATATAGAGACACACACATATAGAGACACACACATATAGAGATACACACATATAGAGATACACACATATAGAGACACACACATATAGAGACACACACATACAGAGATACACACATATAGAGATACACACATATAGAGATACACACATATAGAGACACACACATATAGAGACACACACATATAGAGATACACACATATAGAGATACACACATATAGAGACACACACATATAGAGACACACACATACAGAGATACACACATATAGAGACACACACATATAGAGACACACACATGTAGAGACACACACATATAGAGACACACACATATAGAGACACACACATATAGAGATACACACATGTAGAGATACACACATATAGAGATACACACATATAGAGATACACACATATAGAGACACACACATATAGAGACACACACATATAGAGACACACACATATAGAGATACGCACATATAGAGACACGCACATATAGAGATACACACATATAGAGACACACACATATAGAGACACACACATATAGAGACACACACATATAGAGACACACACATATAGAGATACACACATATAGAGACACGCACATATAGAGACACGCACATATAGAGATACACACATATAGAGACACGCACATATAGAGATACACACATATAGAGACACGCACATATAGAGACACACACATATAGAGATACACACATATAGAGACACGCACATATAGAGACACGCACATATAGAGACACACACATATAGAGATACACACATATAGAGACACGCACATATAGAGATACACACATACAGAGACACACACATATAGAGATACACACATATAGAGATACGCACATATAGAGACACGCACATATAGAGATACACACATATAGAGATACACACATATAGAGATACACACATACAGAGATACACACATACAGAGACACACACATATAGAGATACGCACATATAGAGATACGCACATATAGAGACACGCACATATAGAGATACACACATATAGAGATACACACATATAGAGACACACACATATAGAGATACACACATATAGAGACACGCACATATAGAGATACACACATACAGAGATACACACATACAGAGACACACACATATAGAGATACACACATATAGAGATACGCACATATAGAGACACGCACATATAGAGATACGCACATATAGAGATACACACATATAGAGATACACACATACAGAGATACACACATACAGAGACACACACATATAGAGATACACACATATAGAGATACGCACATATAGAGACACGCACATATAGAGATACGCTCATATAGAGATACACACATATAGAGACACACACATATAGAGACACACACATATAGAGATACACACATATAGAGATACACACATATAGAGACACGCACATATAGAGATACACACATATAGAGACACGCACATATAGAGACACACACATATAGAGATACACACATATAGAGATACACACATATAGAGACACGCACATATAGAGATACACACATATAGAGATACACACATATAGAGATACACACATATAGAGATACACACATACAGAGATACACACATACAGAGACACACACATATAGAGATACACACATATAGAGACACGCACATATAGAGACACACACATATAGAGACACACACATATAGAGATACACACATATAGAGATACACACATATAGAGACACGCACATATAGAGATACACACATATAGAGATACACACATATAGAGATACACACATATAGAGACACACACATATAGAGATACACACATACAGAGATACACACATACAGAGACACACACATATAGAGATACACACATATAGAGATACGCACATATAGAGACACACACATATAGAGACACACACATATAGAGACACACACATATAGAGACACACACATATAGAGACACGCACAGTGTGTGTTTATAAATAAATCTATTTATATTGACTGGATGAAGGTTACTGGGGGGGGGGGGGGTTCTCTCTGCTGCCCTCCAGTGGTTTAACTGGTGATCTTAACTGCAGCCAGTCTCACATCACTGATGTTTCTTCTGTCCAATCAGACGCCACGGTCGACAGCGGCTTTGGCAGTCAGCCGATGGAAGAGGAGGAGCCGACAGCGGCCAATCAGTGACGAGCAGGAAATACATCAGATCAGCTGGAGGAGCGCCGTCACCTGATCCTGGAACCAGAACTGGACTTTAGTCTGCGGGACGTTTTATGAGCAGCAGAGTCGGACTCTGATGTTTTTTCACCTGCAGACGGACTCGCTGCGTTCCAGACGCACGCCGACGCCGTAAATCCCCGACAGGAAGTCGGCTCGTTTGGTTTTCATCTTCAGATTTTAAAATGAGACGAAACAAATAAATTTAAAGTTTAAAAAAATGAATAAAATGTTTTTAAGGAAATACAAACAGGTTTAAAATGAATTATTTCAGCTTGAGGTTGTATCATAGATATAAAAACAGTATTTAGTTTTTTTATTTTTATTCATTTTTATTCATTTTTAATTTCCAACTTTGTTTTCAGTTTAGTTAATTTATATTTTTCCTGTATGTTTGTTTCTCTATTAGAGTTTATTCGGGTTCTTTCTGTCGGTTTATGTGACGCCTTGCAGACGTTTTGGAGTCCTTGAATTTCACAAAATACCTTAAAAGTCCTGGAATCGTCCTTGAACTTTTCTTTTGACGTGAGCGCAGCTTTACAATCATCTGATGAAACATCAGCAGCGAGTCCTGTGTTTGTTTACGAAGCGGAAGTTTCAATTTTCTATCCGGTCTCGAACGCAGCACGACTCACCTGTCAGTCCGAACAGTGACATCATCAGCGCAGGTGTACAGACGCTCACATGTTACACACACGTTACACGCTACATGTTACATGTTACACGCGTGATCTGTCTGGTGTCTCTTTCAGTTTAAATCTTTGCCAATAAAATAAAATGAAGTGTTTTTAACAACCAGATAAAAAGAACTCGTTAAGTTATTCTGACAGTTTTACATCAAAATCACGACTTTGTCAAAACTTTTGATAAATTGAAACCAAACATGAGAAACTTTTTACTGAAGTTTGATGTTTTAAATCATAAAACCTTTGACATCAGTGACACTTAAAAAACATAAAACTATGAATCAAAGTTATGACTTAAAGTAAAAACTGACGTCAACATGATGAGATAATGTGTTTGATGTGTTTAATCAGGATTATTAAACATCGACACGTCACACATTTAAACTTGTAAAGTCAGAACGAATCTGAATGAACATTTTGACAAACGTTAAAATTATTATACGAGATGAACAACAAACAAATTTTACTTAAAAATATCAAACTATCAGAACTTTTATTGATCTTTAGTTCAAAGAAACACGAGAAACAAATTACTGCGTTTTTATGAAAAAGATAAAAAACTCATTTCGACATCAAACTTATGATCCGTCAGATGTTAAATGTTGTTAAATGTTGTTAAATGTCGACATTTTAAACTTAATAAGGTTAAATAAATGACAAGCTGTTTCATCTGTTAAATTAAAATCATTTTAACGAGTATTTTGTTTTTATTCTTCCAACTTTTCATGTTTTTTTTTTCTGGCGGAAACGAACTTCCATAATCTTTTATCTGTTTTCTCATAAAACAAGAAATTAAAGTTTTATTTAGTATTTTATTTAAATGTAGTTTTCGTCAGTAGGAAACGACATCGCTGTGGTGTTTACTGACGAGGATTAACGGTCCGTTATTGTCAGTAATTAATCGACTTTATGTCGTTAAAGTTTCTGTTTTCTCTCGTCGAGACGTCAGGACGGATCCGGTTTGTTTTTACTGATACTGTGTATTTGTGTCTTTACTCTGTAAAAAAACATTTAATCAGCATTTAACAGAAACAGAAATGCTCTACTGTCCAGGTTTCTGAATAAAAATGACTCTGAGACCTTCCAGATGTTTTCAAAATGTCTTTATTTTTGCTTCTAACTGCCTTCAAACTGTTTCACTACGACCAAAAACCTGACAGGAAGTCGACAGTATGTACAGCGACGGATCGGCCAGCTGGCGGCGGCGGCGAGCGCTCGCGCCGCAGCGAAGCCGAAAACAGCAAAACTTTCACAGAAACTAAATTCAGTCTTTTGTTGTTGTCAGAACAGAATAAATAAACTGGTTTAACATCTGCTTTCACCCTAAAACATGGAAACAAAGTGCCCTAAAAACACAGCGAGCGCTAGCTAGGCGTCCAGCCCAACTACAGTATGGCTTCTCAATAACGTACATTTATTTACATTTGGACACAGACACAGAGCTGAAAGCGGCAATGACGTGTAGACAAACTCATCCTATGCTGCTTTACATTGCACAGTGCAGGAAATACACCCGAAATACACGATAAGTGTTACTGGATATGTGAAGAGTAAATAGGACCCTGTCGGGGTCAAACCGCCGCCGAGCAGCAGGACGAACCTGAACGGCTTCGTCAGTCAGCTGACAGTCAGCTGTTCGTCCGCCGCTGGAGGAAGAAGAGGACGGACTGATTTCCTGTCAGAAAACCCGCAGAGCTGTTTGATGGAAGAAGGTACTGATGGAATCACACCGTTCATGCAACAGTGACTCCAAAACACACATATTCAACTGATCTTTGTCATTTTCAACCCGACAAACGTGTGACTTGAATCCCTGTAAACTCGGTGAGATCTGGAGTCAGTGAGCAGAATCTTCTCTGGTTTTAATCCCAGACGGGAGGAGTCAGAGCGCTCAGCTCACGATTCACCGTTCAGAGCAACAAAAGTGATCAAACTGCTGTTTTTCTGGCGCGTCGGGTCGACTGGATCACATGACGCACACGTTGGTCCCAAAAAACCTTCTAAACATATAATACTTGTCCCGTAAGCCCCGCCCCCTTAGTTACGGTTGCTAACCGGTCAATCTTCCCATACTCGCACCGCACATCATCAGGTTACTGATAACTTTCAAACAATTAAACGTAACAGAAGTAAACAAAAGCAACGTCTGATTTTTAGCCGTCTGAGTGTCGCAGCTAGCGGGCTACTTTAGCTAACGTTAGCGTCTGCAGTCTTAAATGTTTTCATTTGTTTAAAACAAGAATCTTGTAAAAGGGTCTTAAATATTCCCATAACAGCTGCATCAGCTGATAACAGACGTAGATACAGAAACAGTGTTGTTGTTGTTGTTGTTGTTGTTGTTGTTGTTGTTGTTGTGTTACAGACACATCATGTCCTCGCTGAGCTGTAAATGTGTCGACGCATCGTTTCAGCCTCCGTCCTGACTAAAGCGGGACTTTATGAGTCAAACTCGTGTTACAGCTCCGAACGTGAACTCTGTTCGTACCTCAGAGAAAAATTCAACGTACGAGAAAACTAACGAACGCAACAAATGTTCTTAAATCACTCGAACGTGCATCTGAAGGACGAAACTGTTCGTACGAGCTTCTTGCATGAAGCCTGATGTGTGCTGATGTTTTGACATAAATAATGTAAAACGTCTTGATTCTTGTCCTCTCTGGTCCTCCGTATGACGACGTATGACTCCATCAGTACCGCTGGCGTCAGCGTTCACATGTTTATAAAGTCCTCTGTGGTGTTTTAGTGTCTTTACTGGTCAGCAGAGTGGAGACGATCGCTCTGCTCGCTCAGAGTCCAACACGAACCTCAGCGTCTGCAATCGTTTCTTTACTAATCACACATTAATGTCTTTAAAGTCCGCTGAAGAACATCCCAGAGGAGAAACAGCGTCTCTGCTGCCACCTGGTGACCGTTTCATGTCTTTACATCTGTAAATGAATCAACACGCAGCTCCTTCTGTTCACATTGATGT
Organism: Thunnus thynnus; assembly: GCF_963924715.1. Taxonomy (NCBI): domain Eukaryota; kingdom Metazoa; phylum Chordata; class Actinopteri; order Scombriformes; family Scombridae; genus Thunnus; species Thunnus thynnus. The sequence goes on from NC_089530.1 coordinate 31,783,569, forward strand.
TCATCATCAATAACTGGATTATGTGGGTCTGTGCTCGCTCGCTGTAGAGTTTTAAACATGAAACTGAGCCGACAGACACTGAGAGAAAGACGGACTGAACATTTGTTAACCAGGAAATAGACTGATCCTTTAAAGAGCAACTGGTGACTCCAAGTGGCAGCGAGAGGTTTAAACGCTGAAGACTTCATTACCCACAAATCCTCAAAAAAAAAGTCTGACAGTGAAGATGATCTGATCAGTCGTCTTCAAACAGCGAACGTTAGTTTCTTTGTGAGAAGCGTCGACCTGACGACTGTTTGGTCTCGTTAACGTCAGACTCGTCTCCGGCTGGACGAACTGATCCGTTCGAATCCTCCGACTCGCTTCGATCACGAGCTGAAGAGAAAGTGGACGGATTCAAACTTTCCTCTTCTCACCAGTTTCACCAGTTTCCAGCATAGTGTCCTCTCACCAGTTTCACCAGTTTCCAGCAAGGAGTAACTGTATGGAAGTTCATTAATGACAAAAGTACTGAGTGAGCAGAAAACTGATTGAAACTGTCACATGTCTGACATTATTTAATCATTAAACACCAGAATAAATATTTCCAGGTTTTGATATTTCGATAAATTCTAGAAACTTTTGTCCAGTTTGCTGCCGTTTCAGCACAAACGTTCAAATGAATTAACTCACGTAAACCTTTCATGTTTTTCCTCATTTGTCTTTTTTGTTCAGATTGATGTTTAATCTACAGATGTTTTAACGTTTATTTCTGCGTAACGTGTTCGAGGCTCATAACACGTTTAACACAGCGCGTATCTCACGCCTCTGACAGCAATGAGTCGTCTTGTTACTTCTGTTAAATTTGGTCTTTTTTGCACATTTTATCTTTGTTTTAATATTTTAGTTTTTAAAGTTGAGTGAGTAGAGCAGTCAGTGACGCAGCTCAGTCAGTAGTTCTTAGTCACCAACGAGCTTCCGTACAGCCGGCGTGTTTCCTCCATCCAGCATGTAGTTAGACTGCGGCGAGTACACACACCGAGTACTAATGCAGTATTACTGTGTAGTCTCACACACACACACACACACACACGCACACACACACACACACACACACACACACACACACACACACACGCAGTGAGGAGGAGGTATTCTGTTCTCGTTGCCCTCGGTGACGCATCACCAGCCTCCGTTTGTTTGTTTGTTAGCCGGGGGAGTCCTGACTCCAACCTGACACCCCCCCCTCCCCTCCCCTCCCCTTTGCACAGTCACCACGGCAACAGTCCCACGCGCTCTCTCCGTCATAGGTGGTCGGCATGGCAACCAGCTCCCCTGTCGGTTGCTAGGAGCAGCAGAGCGGTGGCGATGCAGGAGGTCAGTGTGAGGAAATAAAAGTACCTTCAAAGTGTTCAAAGAGGGATCAATCGCTGCTGCTGATCGATTACTGCTTATTGATCTGCATCATATTAACTTAACGTTGCTTTCAGAAAGTCCCTGAAATGAAAGATGAAACAGGAAGTGACAGCCGGCGGTTAGTGTTTCCTGAATATTTGTGCTCCGCTCGTCTGTTCGCTCGTCCTCCTTCGTTTCCTCGCCGTCGTCTCGGCTCGGCTCTCGGCCAATCAGAGCCTGACTGAGCTTTAACAGAAAAGGTTTAAAGGAGGATGTGGGGTCGCTACCCATGATGCTTCATGTCCGTCTCCGGCTACACGCTTTGTTTGTGTCCTTGCGGCGCCTCGTCCTGCCTGCTGCTCTGTTTCTGCGTCTCGGGCCGCTTGTTCCCGCCGCCGTTCTTCTTCTTGCTTCCGTCTCTGCCGCCGTCGCTCTTGGAGGTCGAGGAGGAGACCTTTAAGCTTTTCGACGTCTTGGTCCCGCGTGTCTTCTCCTTGTTGGCGGCGGCGTCCAGCGGCAGCGTGGGGCTGGAGTGCGCCCTCTGCAGGCCGCCGTCGTCAAACAGCCGCGACTCGAAGGCCGTCAGGTCCTCGTCGCCGCTCGACAGCTTGGCTCGCAGCAGCATGGCGTACGTACCGTAGCGGGTTTTCTGCACCAGAGGACAAAGACGAGGTTAGTGATGTCACAGCGAGGTTAGTGATGTCACAGCTGATAAAATATCGACCTGCTCACTGAACTAAACGTCAGTTTAATAAACGGCGTTCTGTTATTTTCATTGATTTTACCGTCAAAGACGAAGAAACCAGAAAATATTCACATTAAGAAGCTGAATCACAGAATTTGGACTCAAAATGATGAATTGTTTATCAAAATAGATTAATTTAATAGTTGGAAAGTGATCAATTAATTAAAGATGTGACATAGTTCATTGATCCTGTTATTATCTGATCTCGTTCCTGCTGGTTCTCGACGTGTTTTCATTCTTTAATCTTTGCTCATCGACCTGAAACGGCGTCTCAGATCTCACCATGTGACCGCTGCGACGACCACGACGACAAACCAACCAATCAGAATAAGACCTGACAGGAAGCAGAACACGCCGGTCGCAGAGACACACTTATTCTCTTTAATATGTCGACAAACACAAACCTAAACGACGGAGGTGAAACAGGAAGTTTGTGAGACGACGAGCTGATGACGCGTCTCCGCTACGATTCAACATTTATACTGGTGTCTGATCTTTGTCATTAGACTGGTTTCCATCTGAATGTCCAGGACTGTTTAGTGAATATTGGCAGGAAACAGCGTCGACTGCAGTAAAGCAGTGATGAGCAGAGCGACGCCATGGAAACGTGACATCACTTCCAGCTGCTGGAGGCGTTTTGAACGCAGCTCTGTGTCAGTTATTCAGACACGTACTGAACGCCGCCCAGAGAAACGTCTGCCGCCATGTTTGGTCTCCAGCAGGAAGCTTCACGGACGTTAAGTCATGTTTCCTGTATGACATCATCTGTTTGACAGCAGACGGACGGTGATGAAGACGAGGAGGAAGGAGACTTCTGGACGTTTTATTATTAATTATTAATTAACATTCATCCATTAGAGAGTTAATCATAATAACGATTACACAAGATAAAATATAAATAAAACTTTATTACCCTGTAAAAAACAACGACGTTATTTAATTAATAGCATTTTAATTAATTATTTTAAGTTGCTTCTACTTTCCACTGTCAAGGATTTTTCACAATAAAAGCCTGAAGAAAGGACCTGCTGGAAGACTTTTATTATGAAAAGCTGCACAAACAAACTTAATAAAAACATAAAATATTAAGTTTAAAATATAATCTCGTTTTGTTTTACTGACGGTAACAAACTGTTTTTATTCACCAATCACATGATGTGACCAGTGACTGGTAAACTGGTAAACTGGTAAACTGGTATTTACAATAATAAGCATCAGATGAGCACAGAGAGGGGAACATTAATGATCATATTAATATTAATGATCATATTAATATTAATGATGATATTAATATTAATGATCATATTAATATTAATGATAATAAAAAGCAGGAAACTGTAAATATTGTGTCAACATCAAATTCACGTTGATTTATCAGCTTCTGTCTTTAAATCACGTAAAACCAGGAATAATTAATATGAAACATCTGCAGGAAGTTCTGCGTTTCATTGATGGAAACTTAAAACCTGCAAAATAGAATCAAATTAACGAGAGAATAAAAACAGAGAAGTCAAAGATAAATACTAATAGAGCTGCAAATAATGATTAGTTCATTGATTAATATATTATTTTCTATCAATCGATTAGTTGTTTGGTCCATAAACTGTTTCTCAAGCTGACGTCTTCAGTTTTCTGTCACAGAAACCAAAAACCAGAAAATATTCACATTTAACGAGCTGCAATCAGAGAAAACGATTAATCGATCAGCAAAACAGTTGCTAATAACAACCAGCTGCAGCTCTAATGTGAACCTCCTCACCTCGAACTCCAGGTACTCCTGTCGGAGTTTCTGCTCCTCCAGCTCGCGACCTTTCACCTTTCGGTCCGGGGTCGAGGCCGTGAGGTCGGCCAGCTCGGAGGAAACGGCTCTGAAGCGGCTCTCGTGGGATTTGACCTGCTCGTCCTGCGGAGACAGACGACAACACTGAACCTGAGAGGAAACCGCCGCGGACACTAACCCTGATCAGACGACGAGATGGACGAGATGAACGGTACCTGGGACAGTTTGGTGTTGGATCCCGGCAGCAGAGGTCGACTGAATCTCTTCTGAGAGCCGATCGCCGCCGGGAAAGGTGGAGCGGAAAACATGGCCGCTACAACGTTGATGCGTGTGATCCACGACTGCATCTGCTCTGCGTTCCTGCAGCGAGACGAACGGACAGAAACTCTGTGAAACAGCAGGAGGACGAGTCCAAAACTAAACCTGGACTAAACCAGACTGATCCATACTGGAGTCAGCTGATACCCGGCACCCATGCTGACATTAATTATCTTTTACAGATCATTTAAAGCTGTTTCTGAAGAATAGTGACTCAGATTTGTAGAGTTCAGGACATTTTACAGTGTAAAAATAAACTTCAGTGCTGTCTGGTGGAGAAACAGCTGTGGCTTTAAAGGACGAGTTCACAGTTTTTCCAGTCTGTCCTAAACCAACAGTCATCAAATGAACATTAAAGCTGTTTATCTGTCTGTAATCATTCCTCCTGTTCATACTGACCATTAGAAGATCCCTTCATAATGACCTTACAATGGAAGTGATGGAGGACAAATTCCACAGTCTGAAGCTAATATGAAGCTTCAGCGTCCAAATGAGTCAAATCAAGTAGATATCTTTCAACGTTACAGTCTTTTTAGTGCCAAAGTTCCTCTTTTTGTTACTATACTTCCACCTGCAGCTCAACAGGGAAACACTGTCCGAGGAAACACAAAGAGGGAATTTGATGCTAAAAAGACTGTAAATGTGTCAGATATCCACTTGATATGACTAACTCAGACTGCTGAAGCTGAATAGAAGCTTCACACAGACTTTAAATGACTGTGTGGACACACTGTGGATTTTATCCTCCATCACTAACATTGAAAACACATTTGAAGGATCTTTAATATCCAGTATGAACAGGAGGAATGATTACAGACACCTGACTGCTGGTTATAGACACCTGTCCTTTAACTGATCTGTGAGAAGATGATATCAGATGATATAATGAAGCATCCACTGGCTCTGTTGGATGAAATGTAAAGATTTAAAATGTCCTCTAGATCAAAGAAATGTGCTAAAAAGAAAGAGAGAAGAAGAAGAAGGGGAGACAGAAATAAAGAGAGAGAGGAAGAAAACAAACAGATATCAGGTGTTTGTTCTTAAGTAGCCTGAAAGACCCTCCAGTCATCAATCAATCAGTCAAAACAGATAGATTGATAAACAGATATCAGGTTCTTACGGCGCCTGGAACAGGAACACCCTCCAGTCGGCGGTTCTCAGGTAGAACACATTGGGTCTCTTGCTGTAGTCGGCGGCTCTCATAGCGAGCGAGTGATGGATGGACACGGCGTTCTTCACGTCCTCCTCCGTCAGCTCGCGCTCCGCACGATACTCATCCTATCAGCCAATCACAATGCAGCATAACATCAGCATCCAATCGTGTTTAAAGCTGCTGTAAACATGCTCGGATATACACAACATTAACTACGACTCCCAGTGGACACTGCGGGAGGAAACATCCAATCAGAGAGCTGCGGGAGGAAACATCCAATCAGAGAGCTGCTGGAGGAAACATCCAATCAGAGAGCTGCTGGAGGAAACATCCAATCAGAGAGCTGCTGGAGGAAACATCCAATCAGAGAGCTGCTGGAGGAAACATCCAATCAGAGAGCTACGAGAGGAAACATCCAATCAGAGAGCTGTGGGAGGAAACATCCAATCAGAGAGCTGTGGGAGGAAACATCCAATCAGAGAGCTGTGGGAGGAAACATCCAATCAGAGAGCTGCGGGAGGAAACATCCAATCAGAGAGCTGTGGGAGGAAACATCCAATCAGAGAGCTGCTGGAGGAAACATCCAATCAGAGAGCTGCTGGAGGAAACATCCAATCAGAGAGCTGCTGGAGGAAACATCCAATCAGAGAGCTGCGGGAGGAAACATCCAATCAGAGAGCTATGAGAGGAAACATCCAATCAGAGAGCTGCTGGAGGAAACATCCAATCAGAGAGCTACGAGAGGAAACATCCAATCAGAGAGCTGTGGGAGGAAACATCCAATCAGAGAGCTGTGGGAGGAAACATCCAATCAGAGAGCTGCGGGAGGAAACATCCAATCAGAGAGCTGTGGGAGGAAACATCCAATCAGAGAGCTGCTGGAGGAAACATCCAATCAGAGAGCTATGAGAGGAAACATCCAATCAGAGAGCTGCAAACACAGACGGCAGCTGATCTTTAAAAGTTGTTGGAAGATATTTAAATAAAAACAAAGTGCAGCAGGTTTGTTCCATAAAGTGAAATGTTGTTTAAAGTTTACTTTTAAAAACAGAATAATTTAATATGTTGTCTTAATGAGGAAATATGTGATAAACATGAAAAATATCCTGTTATAATATGAAAAGAATCTTGTTAAAATGATTATTTGTCTTTATAACGATGTTGTTTGTAGACAGAAAGCTTCCTTGTTCTAAAGTTGACTTTATTCAAAAAGAAAGTTTCTTGATATAATAACAAGTTTCCTTCTAAATGTAAAAACTGAATAATAGAAATGAGAAAATGTCATTAAATCACATGAAAAACATCTTGTTTTAACATGAAAAAGGAACCATAAACATTAAAAACACTTGATTATAAAGAGAAACATGTTTGTTATGGGGGCAGAAACACACTGAATTCAATCAATCAATCAATAAAAACACTCATCACCACCACTGATGAGCTAAATGTGACAGGATACATACAGAGAGGAGAACGAGCTGCTGCTTCAAACAAACTGATCAATAACGTTTCTGTGTGTGTTTTCATATAAACCTGATCAGAGTTCAAATGAGATGATCAGCGAGGAGAAACTGGCAGCAGGGCTGATGGGAAATGTAATTCAGATGTTTACCTTCTGCAGGTAGAGCACCAGCCCCTTCAGCATGGCGTAGAAAGACTTCCATCCCCTCTTACCCCGTGGCGCTGCAAGGAACAAGGCATCATGGGAAATTATACATCACATCACAGACAAATAGAGAATTATTGATCTCTCCTATCATCAATTCACTTTACTTTGATAAAATGTATTGTTTTTGCACTTTAACTGCACATATTGTTAATATATCTGTGTATGGGTATAAACTGTATATAATTGTATGTAACCGTGTATATATACTGTATGTAACTGTATATATACTGAATGTAACTGTGTATAAACTGTATGTAACTGTATATAAACTATATGTAACTGTATAAATACTGAATGTAACTGTGTATAAACTGTATGTAACGGTATATAAACTATATGTAACTGTATATATACTGTATGTAACTGTATATAAACTGTATGTAACTGTATATAAACTATATGTAACTGTATATATACTGTATGTAACTGTATATATACTGTATGTAACTGTGTATAAACTGAATGTAACTGTATATAAACTATATGTAACTGTATATATACTGTATGTAACTGTATATAAACTATATGTAACTGTATATATACTGTATGTAACTGTATATATACTGTATGTAACTGTATATATACTGAATGTAACTGTGTATAAACTGAATGTAACTGTGTATAAACTGAATGTAACTGTATATAAACTGTATGTAACTGTGTATAAACTGAATGTAACTGTGTATAAACTGAATGTAACTGTATATAAACTGTATGTAACTGTATATATACTGAATGTAACTGTGTATAAACTGTATATAAACTGTATGTAACTGTATATATACTGTATGTAACTGTGTATAAACTGTATGTAACTGTATATAAACTATATGTAACTGTATATATACTGAATGTAACTGTGTATAAACTGCATGTAACTGTATATAAACTATATGTAACTGTATAAACTGTATGTAACTGTATATATACTGAATGTAACTGTGTATAAACTGAATGTAACTGTATATAAACTGTATGTAACTGTGTATATACTGTATGTAACTGTATATAAACTGTATCTAACTGTATATAAACTGTATGTAACTGTATATATACTGAATGTAACTGTATATAAACTGTATGTAACTGTATATAAACTGTATGTAACTGTATATACACTGAATGTAACTGTGTATAAACTGTATGTAACTGTGTATAAACTGAATGTAACTGTATATAAACTGTATGTAACTGTGTATATACTGAATGTAACTGTGTATAAACTGAATGTAACTGTATATAAACTGTATGTAACTGTGTATATACTGTATGTAACTGTATATAAACTGTATGTAACTGTATATAAACTGTATGTAACTGTATATATACTGAATGTAACTGTGTATAAACTGTATGTAACTGTATATAAACTATATGTAACTGTATATAAACTGTATGTAACTGTATATAAACTGAATGTAACTGTATAAACTGTATGTAACTGTGTATAAACTGTATGTAACTGTATATAAACTGTATGTAACTGTGTATATACTGAATGTAACTGTGTATAAACTGTATGCAACTGTATATAAACTGAATGTAACTGTATATAAACTGAATGTAACTGTATATAAACTGAATATAACTGTGTATAAACTGTATGTAACTGTATATAAACTGTATGTAACTGTATATAAACTGAATGTAACTGTATATAAACTGTATGTAACTGTGTATAAACTGTATGTAACTGTGTATAAACTGTATGTAACTGTATAAACTGAATGTAACTGTGTATAAACTGTATGTAACTGTGTATAAACTGAATGTAACTGTGTATAAACTGAATGTAACTGTATATAAACTGAATGTAACTGTGTATAAACTGTATGTAACTGTGTATAAACTGTATGTAACTGTGTATAAACTGAATGTAACTGTGTATAAACTGAATGTAACTGTATATAAACTGAATGTAACTGTATATAAACTGTATGTAACTGTATATAAACTGAATGTAACTGTATATAAACTGAATGTAACTGTGTATAAACTGTATGTAACTGTGTATAAACTGTATGTAACTGTGTATAAACTGAATGTAACTGTATATAAACTGAATGTAACTGTGTATAAACTGTATGTAACTGTGTATAAACTGAATGTAACTGTATATAAACTGAATGTAACTGTGTATAAACTGAATGTAACTGTGTATCTAATATAGCTTTCTTTTTTTCCTTCTTTAGTTCTTTTATATATTTTGTAGTATTTTATTATTAATTGTATAGTCTTATTCTTTTCTAGTTCCAGATATGTGTTACAACATGTTCTGTATAGTGCGGAGCAGATAGAATTGCAGTTTTTAGGGGTGTAATCCTGTTTAAACCCATCGTCACAAGAAAAAACAACAGTAGAGATGGAAAATGTAACCAGCAAAAACAACGTGTGGTTGCGTTTGAGTGGCAGACGCCATCTAGCGGCCGGAGTGGTTGTGACCCGGGGAAGAGACGCAGCTCAGATGGCGTCAGTGTAAGAGCACTTCCTTATTACTAGGAGACGGGTTGGTTGGACGGATAGTTCGATAGTTCGATGGCACTATCTATCTCCTGCTGTTCACTTCCTGTTTTCAACCGCGAGTCGGGACATTTATGCAGTTATGGTTTTGTTCGCTGTTGCCATGACGATGAAGGTTGTGTAACTTCAAGGAAGTACTAAGTAAGTTTCAAGTGATCATTTTAACCTTAACCTCAGTGCTGTCACAACATAAAACATCGTTATTGTTTGTTTGTTTACTGTGTGATATTTAACGGTTTTGGAAAGCGCCGTATTAGAAACGCTCCGGAGTCACATGGTACAATCGACCTGCGTGGTCGTTTAATCATGAAGACGTGTTGGTTTAATCACAGTTAAACTGAATTCTTTCTCTCACTTTTATTGAATTTATTTGTCATTATGTTCATAAATCAGAATCTTAACGCAGGACTGAGCTGACCTCTAAAAACAAACAAGGTTTTTCTTTGTTTCTTTTTCTTGTCTTGTATCCTTTATATCTAGAGATATATCTATCTATATATATATACTGTATCTATATATATACTGTATCTGTCCCACAGCTGCATCCATGAGTCGACTGATAGAAAACTAATTGATTATTTTTATGTAAAAAATCACGAGCAATCTCTTGTTTGAGCTTCTCAAATGTTAAAATGTGTCTGAACACTAAACTGAACATTTGCAGGTCAGACAATTACTTCCTGATGTTAAATGAGCCAAAATGATTCATCAGTTATGAACAAACTGTTAGTTTCTACTTTGTTTCTAATCTGTTCAGTAGAGTCAGTTGAAAACAGCAGAACTACAACACAGCGTCTTCATCGTCGGATCATCGTCATACTTCTCTTTCCGTCGGGGTCGGCGTGGACTTTGCGGACCAGGAAGCCGTTCTTGTAGAGCTCGCCGTCGGCCTGCTGGGCGACGCCCACCAGCGGGTTACCTCCGCTCCCCAGCCGCTTCATGGTGTGGGAGGCGGAGTCTGTCCGAACGTCCGCCAGCTCTGACATCGACTTCCTCAGCTCTTCTTCATCGCTTCACAGGAAAGAAGACAAAAGGAATCAGTGGATGCGTCTCATCTCACGACTGACCTGAGACATCATCATCATCATCACATCTCATCTCTGAATCTCATCTAACTTTCTTCATGTCAACATAATGAAATTCAAGAAATGTCCTGGAAATATTCTCATATTTCATTATATTATCTCATCGTATTTATCTCGTCATCAGATCTGGTCTCAACATCTCATCATTTCCTCATTTTACATCATCTTTTATCCTAAATCACCTCCTCAGCATTATTATCTCCTCTAATTTAATAAACTCTGTCACCGTTCATTATGTCAGTTTGTCATCTTGTTTATTACCTGAAATATCTCATTTCTGATTATTTCATTTCATCATCTCATGACTTTCTTATTAAATCACCTCATTTCATCATTTTATCATCATCTCAACACTTTTATCTCTAATATCTCATTTTCTCACACAGTATCTTGTATCTGTAGCTCATCTACTTATTTCATCATCTTGTCCTGTGACCTCATGTCAAATAAAGCTTCATCATATAACATCATACTGTAACTGTGTCGTCTCAGCTTTTTCCTGAAATATTTCACATTCAGGTGACGTGAACTCCGTCTTCAGACTCAAGAATCAAGAACATGAAATTAAACATTTTCTCTAAAGTATGAAGAAGATTTCTGGAGCTTCTCGATGGTTTTATATTCTTAGATAATGTGGATGTTTATCACGCTGGGCGGTTGGATGGTCGTCAGCGTGCAGCTCATGTTTACAAACATTCAGACCTGATGAAGCTCTGAGGAGGACCGACACTGGTGAGTGCAGGCGTTCCTACTGATGATGATGATGATGATGATGTGGGTATAATTCTGCTGGAACTGTGCAAACCAGTAAACTGATGTTTGGGATGATCAGGGTGACGTCCTGAGCTGTAAAACTACTCACTTCCATCTCTTTGCTCTTTATTATTAAAGTTATTTGATTCTTAGCTGCAGAGCGAGCAGCGTTGAGGCGGTACTCGTTAGTACTCGTTAGTACTCGTTAGTACTCGTTAGTTCTCGTTAGTACTCGTTAGTACTCGTTAGTACTCGTTAGTACTCGTTAGTACGTCAAACCGAGCAGAACAAATCACATCAGCAGGAAGCTTTATCACGGGGCCGCCGCCGCCGCCGCCGAGTGTTTACGTAACGTCTGTAGTCGCAGTTCACATCACAGCCGGATGACGAGCGAAGCAGCACACTGGAGGTGTTGCTGGTTTAGATTAAAAAGTCTTTCCAGAGGATGGACGTTTACGTCAGGAACGACCGAAATTCATTTTTATTGATGATCTTCCCTCCGTTATTGGCGGCGGTTGCGTTTGTTTACCGCAGGATTTTCTACTTTTTCATCTTTCATTATTTCATGTTATCATCTGATTCTATCATCCTGTCATCACTTACATCATTATCTAATCATCACTGAACGCATCATCTCAGTATCTCACATTTCATCTCACTTATCACTTCAACATATCTCACCAGCACATTTTCTCATATGATGTATTTTATAATGATGGTTTCAATCTCAACATGTTTTCCTGCGTATCGTATTAACGTCATGTGATGTGATGTGATGTGATGTGATGTGATGTGATGTGATGTCATGTGATGTGATGTGATGTGATGTGATGTGATGTGATGTGATGTGATGTGATGTGATGTGATGTGATGTGATGTGATGTGATGTGATGTCATGTGATGTCATGTGATGTGTGCACATGTATTTATAAAAGGCTGAACAGGAAGGAGGACAGAGTCTTAATGTGTGTGTGCGTGTCCACAGTCGAGCATGGGCGTCGGGACGCTGACCTGTAATTACAGCCGGGAAAGAAGCAGGGAATGGTTACCATGGCAACATAGGCTTAAATAAGGGTGTCGGGGCAGCAGACACACACACACAGTACAGATGACACACAGAGAGAAATGTGCAGACATGCTGGCGTTAACTCACATCGTCCACTGAAGCTTCTCGTTCTTGATGGAGCTGTACAGCGTCTGCAGAGAGAAACACGCCGTCAGATATGTAAAATATATATATATATATTTACACACACACACACACACACACACACACATATATACATATATATGTGTGTGTGTGTGTGTGTGTGTGTGTGTGTAAATTTGGCGCTTGCTGCAGAGTTTCAACTTTTATCAGCTGATATGAAACTAAAACACACAAACGTCGACAACTTCTGACCTAAAATCAGTTCACTTCCTGGTTTATTGGACGTTTCTCTTCTCGTCTGTTAAATACGGGCTCGTAGCCGCGCGCCTCCACCGACCAATCAGGTTGCAGTTTGCATCCGTGTCTGTCCGGGAGTTTAATAAAACAATCACCACAGTTTCAAGGTGGCACCGAGATCAGCGTCACCAGAGTTACGGCCAGAAAAGTGTTTGATGTCACAGTGAAGTTGACCTTTGACCTTTTGGATATAAAATGTCATCACTTCATTTTATCCTTTTAGACATTTGTGTGAAACTTTGTCATAATTAGTGTATGAATTCTTGAGTTACGACCAAAAATGTGTTTTGTGAGGTCACAGTGACCTTGACCTTTGACCTTTTATCATTAAATTTTAATCAGTTCATCCTCGAGTCAAAGTGGATGTTTGAGCCAAATTTGAAAAAAATCCCTGCAGGCGTTCACGAGAGTACGGACGCACGTAACGCCTCCAGCTGCCGCCGCGGCCGCCGGCGTGTCGCACAGATCACATGATGAGCCCGCCGAGCCGACACACTGGAAACAGAGTCGCTTCTACTTTGCTGGTTTTTTATCGTCAATGAAACTGAAAGAAACATTAAAGCACTTCCTGTACAGATGTTTCACACGATGAAGAAATGATAAACTGAGGTTTCA
>NC_089530.1:31800672-31805672 GCF_963924715.1 Thunnus thynnus
GGAGGAAGGAGGTTAGAAGGAGGTTAGAAGGAGGGAGGATGGAGGGAGTTAGGATGGAGGTTAGAAGGAGGGAGGATGGAGGGAGGAAGGAGGGAGGAAGGAGGGAGGAAGGAGGTTAGAAGGAGGGAGGATGGAGGGAGTAAGGAGGGAGGAAGGAAGTTAGAAGGAGGGAGGATGGAGGGAGGATGGAGGGAGGAAGGAGGGAGGATGGAGGGAGGAAGGAGGTTAGAAGGAGGGAGGATGGAGGGAGGAAGGAGGGAGGATGGAGGGAGGAAGGAGGGAGGAAGGAGGTTAGAAGGAGGGAGGATGGAGGGAGGAAGGAGGGAGGATGGAGGGAGGAAGGAGGTTAGAAGGAGGGAGGATGGAGGGAGGAAGGAGGGAGGAAGGAGGGAGGATGGAGGGAGGAGGAGGTTAGAAGGAGGGAGGATGGAGGGAGGATGGAGGGAGGAAGGAGGTTAGAAGGAGGGAGGATGCAGAGAAAAGCGAGGGATGAGGAGAAAGAGGAGGTTCTTGTTGCTTGAAGAGAGAATCCTTCCTTCTCCTCCTCTTCAGATCACAACTTCACTTCTCCTCCTCTTCTTCTCTTCTCTGTCGCTTGTTGTCGTCTTCCTCCTGCAGGAGAATCCCTCCGTCAGGTGGATGTGAGCTCACTACTCCTCCTCCTCCTCCTCCTCCTCCTCCTCTTCTTTTTGTCTTTGGTTTCTTCTTTGCTGAGGAGTGTTTGCTCGCTCTCCCTCCTCCCTCTCTTCTCTCTTTTTTCCCTCCCTCTCTCAATGCGCATTTTCTCTCAGTTGCAGCAGCCAATCAGAGAGCAGGGACGGCAGTTTCAGCCCGCCCCCCTGCTCTCCTCGAAGCTGTCAATCATCCAAGACTCACAGAGCTGAATGTAAATGCAGCCGAGACGACGAGCGGAGAAAATCATCATATTCATGTACTGATACAATAATAACAACAATAACAACAATAACAACAACAATAACAACAACAACAACAATAATAATAATAGTAACAATAACAATAACAACAACAATAACAATAATAAAAACAACCATAATAATAATAATAGTGAGTCCACAGTGAAACACAGACAGACTTCTGTAATGTTTTATATTTAATTAATTTCATTTATATTTCATTGATTTATTCTGTTTTTATACTTTATTACTGTTTTGAAATGTTACATTTAATATATTTTAACTAAATTTGTTTTTACTCACATTTAATATTTGCATAATGTTACAGAATTAAATATTTTATATTTAATGTATATAAATATATATAGACGTGTTTTTTTATTCTTTATATATTTTAAAAGGTACAATAAGTCAGATTTTACACATTTAATATAAACTAATAAAATATTTATTTCTCAGACATTTATATTTACCATTAACAAATTTTATGTTATATGTATATATATATATTTATATATATGTGTGTGTGTGTGTGTGTGTGTGTGTTGTATATATTCATTTTTCATCATTTTGTTTATTTCCATTACTTTTATATATTTTAACATATAACATTTTAAATTTAAGGTATTTCAATATTTAACATTTGATGTTTGTCTCATATCTGATCGTAAATCATGTTTATAATCATAAGCTATGAAGAACAATGTTCATCCCTCCAGTAGAGTTCAGATCAATAGGATCAATAATAAGGCTGATCAGAACTCTTCTGGAGGGATGAACATCATTGATCATAAAGATCTTCCTCATGTAGTGTTGTGATGATGATGATGATGATGATGATGATGATGATGCAGAGCTCTGTCTAACACGTCAGCTGGGTTGAGATCAGGTGACTGTGAAGGTCGTAACATGTGATTCACATCATTTAATCTTCATCAAACCATCATCATCATCATCCTGGAAGAGACCACTCCCATCAGGATAAAGCTGATCACTCACAACTACTTTGTATTGATTAGCAGTGACCCTTCCCTCTAAGGGGACAAGTGGACCCAAACCATGCCAGCATAACAGAGCCCCCAGACCCCCTCACTGTAGGGGTCCAGTACTCAGACCTGGACCAGTTTTCCTTTAATGTGTCACCCGTCTGTATATACACAAACATTTATATGTGTGTGTATAAAAAAAATTAAAAACCACCCTCCCCATGGGGGGGTCGGGTGTCTCTACCAGAGTTCTGGGAGTTTGAGGGTTCTGTGCAGTATCTTAGCTGTTCCTAGGACTGCGCTCTGCTCTCTCAGATGTTGTACCTGGAATCTGCTGGAGCCACTCTCCCAGTTTGTGGGTCACAGCCCCCAGTGCTCCCATTACTCCTGGCACCACCTTTACTTCCAACATCTTTTCTAGCTCCTCTTCTTGGTATTTTTTGATCTTCTTGTGTTCCTTCTTCTTGATGTTTCTTGGGATTGCTACGTCTATCACCACTGCCTTCTCCTGTTGTTTGTTGATCAACACGATGTGCGGTTGGTTCACCATCACCAGCTTGTCAGTCTGGATCTGAAAGTCCCACAGGACAGCCCCTTAGGAGGTGTCTTCCATTGTGACCTTGGGACCTCCAGCCCATACTCAGTGCAGATGTTCCTGTAGACTATGCCAGCCACTTGGTTATGGCGTTCCATGTACGCTGTTCCTGCCTGCATCTTACACCCTGCTATGATGTGCTGAACTGTCTCAGGAGCATCTTTGCACAGCCTGCACCTGGGGTCCTGTCTGGTGTGGTAGATCCCTGCCTCTATTGATCTTGTACTGAGTACCTGTTCTTGTGCTGCCATGATCAGTGCTTCTGTGCTGCCCTTCAGTCCAGCCTTTTCCAGCCACTGGTAGGATTTCTTGATATCAGCCACTTCTTCTATCTGTCGGTGGTACATGCCGTGTAGGAGCTTGTCCCTCCATGATGGTTCCTCCTCCTCCTCTGCCTCATCGGGTTTCTGCTGCCGTATTCCTGGATGTTGGTTGTTTCGTCCAGGACAGTTGATGACTGGCAGGGCGTACGTGTTGATGGCCTGTATCTTGTTCTTCCCATTCAGCCGACTTTTCAGGACCTGCCTTACTCTGTGTAGGTATTTGGCTGTGGCTGACTTCCTTGTGGCCTCCTCATGGTTCCCCTTTGCCTGCGGGATCCCAAGGTATTTGTAGCTGTCCTGAACATCTGCAATGCTGCCTTCTGGCAGTTCAACCCCCTCGGTCCTGATCATCTTCCCTCTCTTCGATACCATCCGACCACATTTATCTAGTCCGAACGACATTCCAATGTCGTTGCTGTAGATCCTGGTGAGGTGGATCAGTGAGTCGATGTCTCGCTCATTCCTGGCATACAGCTTGATGTCATCCATGTAGAGGAGGTGACTGATGGTTGTTCCACTTCGGAACCGGTACCCATAGCCACTCTTTGTGATGATCTGGCTGAGGGGGTTCAGGCCTATGCAGAACAGCAGCGGGGATAGTGCATCACCTTGGTATATGCCGCACTTGATGGTAACTTGTGCAGTTGGCTTTGAGTTGGCCTCCAGAGTCGTTTTCCACAGCCCCATTGAGTTCTTGATGAAGGCTCTTAGTGTCCTGTTGATGTTGTACATTTCCAAGCATTCCAGTATCCATGTGTGTGGCATTGAGTCGTAGGCTTTCTTGTAGTCAATCCAGGCGGTGCCTTGGTCCATCTGCCTGGTCTTGCAGTCTTGGGTGACTGCTCTATCGACCAGTAGCTGGTGCTTGGCTCCCCTGGCATTACTAGCAATTCCTTTCTGGGCTATGTGCCTATTTATCTTAGCTGCTAAGATGTCATGGTGCCTGACAGGAGCTTCCATGTTGTACAGAGGCAGGTTATTGGCTGGTAGTTGGATGGAATTGCACCCTTCTGGGGGTCCTTCATGATCAGAACTGTCTGCCCTTGGGTTAACCACTCTGGGTGGGTCCCTTCCATCAGCAGTTGGTTCATTTGTGCTGCCAGGCATTTCTTTAGCCAGTAGGTGTGGATCATGTCTGTCCAGCTCTTCCTACCTGACACTCTTTACATACATATACACATTCTATATATACATATATATATTCTCTGCTGTACTCCATCTATGTCTTGTTCCAGTAGCCCATTTCTCATGAGGGTGTGCTGGTTCCCCAATACCTGACACGGACCTTGTTGACCCGGGTGATGTCTGAGCTGGTATGACTCTTGAGGCTAGCAGCATCAAGGACCTTGCCTAAAGGTCCACAATGGATATGTGTTACCCTGACCGGGATTCGAACCCCAAAACGTCTGCACCAAAGTCAGTAGTGTTAACCGCTGAGCTATCCAGCTGCCATAACCAAGTGGCTGGCATAGTGTACAGGAACATCTGCACTGAGTATGGGCTGGAGGTCCAAAGGTCACAATGGAAGACACCCCCTAAGGTGATTGAGAATGACCAAGCCAAGATCCTGTGGGACTTCCAGATCCAAACTGACAAACTGGTGATGGCTAACCAACCGGACATCATGTTGATCGACAAACAACAGAAGAAGCCAGCGGTGATAGAAGTAGTGATCCCAAGCAACAGCAACATCAGGAAGAAGGAACACGAGAAGATCAAAAAAATACCAAGAGGAGCTAGAAAAGATGTGGGGAGTAAAGGCAACAGTGGTGCCAGTAGTAATCGGAGCACTGGGGGCTGTGAACCACAAACTGGGAGAGTGGCTCCAGCAGATTCCAGGTACAACATCTGTCCAGAAGAGCGCAGTCCTAGGAACATCTAAGATACTGCACAGAACCCTCAAGTGTTCGTTTAATGTGCTACAATACTGACATACAGAGTTCACTGGTGTTTTTGTTGAGTTGTGTGTGAATAATGAGTGAGTGAGTGAGTGTGGTACCTTCAGCAGATCTTTAGGGAAGTCTTTTCCATTGTTGAGTCCTTCCAGGTTGGAGATGAACTGACTGCTGGACATCCTCTTCCCCACGTTCTGCACACACACACACACGCACACACACAAGGGTCACTATCTGATCAACTCGACCACTTTAAAGTTCAGCTACAGCAGAACCAGAAACGCCAG